>NW_028275211.1:0-58231 GCF_013281855.1 Momordica charantia | reverse complement strand
TCTTTTTTCAACTTCTGAGTGTGTACCAGTCTCTGGGGCTTGTGCTTTAGTTGGTTCTGTCAACTCCTTGCATTGGCCTTCGGCTCTGCAACTGCTTCTTCGTGATTTTTTCTGCTGTGGTATTGGTGTTAAAGCTTTGTCACTCGTAGTGTCAATGCTTTGCATTGCTCTTTACCATCTCACTAGGTTGCTTGTATCACTTGGCCAGCACACCTTTTGGTTCTTTTCTTTAGTTCGGCGCCAGTTGTATATTTGGAATTCCATGTTTCACAATGATGTTGCTTGACTCTCAAGAGAGCTGCTTGACTTTGACGTTGGCATCATTCTTAGTCATGTAGATTTTAAACATCTCCTTAAGCTTATTCATTCTAGTTGCTTTTGTGTGTTCTGCTGTTTGTTCGGAAAAACTGGTGGATACTGTGGTTTTTAGTATACCCTTGGGTGTTACTTGAACCGACTTATTGCCTACTTGGTTCCCTCCCCAAATGAAGTTTGGGTGGTTCCTCTAACTTGAGTTATATGTGTTACCATACACATTATTTCTATTTTGCTGCTGATGCCCAAGTAATATACTGATGCGGGATTGCCTGGACAGTTTTCAAAAATGATTGTTCCCCTTCACAGTATGGGCACAGGGTTCTGTACAGCTGCCACCTTCGCCTTAGACCTTACGGCTCATTGTATGTGTAGTGACATTCTTCATGAAAATATCAGCCAAGCACGAAGTTTTGGAATGAGGTCCGCCACTACATCCTCTATTACTAACCCTGTGGGACTTGCTGTTGTGCAGCTCGTGATTTCGACCATTGATGCTTATTCCTTGGAATTATTCCAATATGTCAAAAGCTTCTGCATACGGTCTTGACAACAAAGCTCCATTGGCTGAGACATCAATTACCAATTCTGTCGCCTCGTTTAGCCCATTATAATAAGTCTCAATATGAATGCAGCAGGGTATTCCATGATGGGGGCATTTTTGTAACAACCCTTTGAATCTTTTCCAAGAATCACTTAAGGATTCTCCTGGCAACTGCTAAAAGTTGTTAATCTTGTTCCTGAGTTCAGATTCTTCGAAGGTGGGAAATACTGCATCAAAAATTATTTTGCTAAGTCATTCCATGAAGTAATTGATTCGGCGGGCAAGGATTCCAGCCATGCTCCAGTAGAGTCCCTCAACAAGTAAGGGATAGCTTCAATATCATCACTCCCTTACTAACTCCAGCTTCCTTAAACGAATCAGCTACTTGGCATAAAATATTTAAGTGTCTGTGCGGGCTTTTGATGCCAGTCTATAAAATGGTCCCACTGTTTGCAACATTTAAAAAGTGCAGCTTCAGCTCAAATCTCCCTGCTTCAATGATTGGATAAGAAATGACAGGGTTTAAAGTCATAGAACGCTGGAGCTGCATATGCTCTAATTTCCTGCTCTGTGTCATCGGCAAGCAGAACATGTTTAGGGGAGGTACTTTGTAGAACCAAAAAATTTGGGTCAATCATAAACGGCCACGTCATTATCTATTTTATTTAGGGATTAATTATATATTAACCCTAAATTAAAATTAAAGATAATTTGACAATTAAATATGTAATTGGGTCATATGAGTATTGGCTTGGAATCGATTTGGTTCACAATCTTGGCCCAAAAACCCAATTTACCATGAAATAAAATGGATTAATATTTAAATTTAAATAAATCCATTTAAAAAAATGGGCTTGGCCTAAAATTACCCAAGCCCAATGGCCACCAAAACCTATGGAACCTCTATAAATAGAGGAGACCTCATTATTTTGGAGGTTCAGAATTTCAGAATTGAGAGAATTCACACCAAATGAAGACTCTCTGAAGACTTGAAGATTCGAAGACCAACTTGAAGACTTGAAAACTTTCGAAGAACATAAACTTCGATCCAAATTCAAGAACAAGCATTTCGATCTACATCAAGTCGAGAGAAAGAATCAGAGATAAAGATTAGAGTTGAATCCATATACAATCCATACAACAATATAAAAGTTCAACTCCACGAAAGATAATTTCTCCGAAATTTCGTGTGAACAACTATATTTACAACTCCTTCCCCTGGTATTCTTACTACTTCGTTCTCACGTGGGTTTGCTCGTTGCGATTCATTTCTTCCTCCTCTCTTCGCCTCAAGATGTTCAACCAGTCTTCTTCAAAAAGTTCTTTCCGATTCTAGGTAAAAAGCAAATTCAAATGCAGGAAATCGTTCATTCACAGCTCCCACACTCTTGAGAAATAGCAAAGGTCTTTAAGTACCGTACCTCAACATTACTAACCACAATATATAGTTTTCCAAAAATTCCCCATCAACAGCGCCAAAAAATGTTGTATTTTCTAACAATGTGTGAATTATAGCGCAAGTATACACTATTTTGTCAATTGTACTACAAACAAGGTCGTCTCTACAGGGAATTCATGCATACAGAAAATGGTTAATTGCTTTGAGCTACAAAAAAGAAATTAATAAAAGAAAATGAAGTGTGGTTTATCATGTTGTTAGTAACTTGTAAAAATAACATGTAAATAAAGCAGTGAATAAGAGGACAAATAAAACTTTTCCAGAATGCTTCCACCAAAAGATGAACACGAGAGGGTTTAGATCGATTTTTAGGAACTTGGGGAGGGGAAATCCACCTACTGATTTTAAGCATCACCTACTGAAGAAAAACACATGAAACTCTTAAAGCCCAGACCCTCATGGTCTCTTTCGAGTTACCCAGCAAATGTTCTAACCCAACTCCATTGTGATTACAACAAGCATGAAACCAATCTATAAGTGCTGCAGAGTGAACCCCATTCCTAGGTACGTACTACACTGTTTCAGAAAGTACACAGAAACTACGGCTAACAGCAGCGAATCCCCACACAAGAGCTTGGTGTTGGCCAAAACATGTTTAGAACGATGGAAAAAATAAACTTCACTGCTATTAAATAAGAGTTCAAATGCATTCAATAGTAGTTCAACGTCTATTACACGCAAGTTTCAACCCCTCCCCGAAGGAGGGGGGATTAGTTCATGATGAACAGAAATCAGAAGATGCAAAGATGCAAAGGGAAGAAGAATCCATTTCAGAAGGATAGAGAGAAAACCCAGAAGCTTCCCCGGTGAACAGTGTGAAGATTTCAAGCCAAATCAGTGTCTCTCTCTCTTCCGTCATCAATGGAGACCCCACGCTTTCAGGGAATGTTTCCCTCAATCAATGCTTCCAAGTTAGGTCCACCTTTTTCTCTCCTCCGGCTGGGGTCACTTTTTTTCCTTAAGTACCGGGCCTTTAGCTTAGGGCACCAAAGAACCTCACACGGATGCTGCCTGGACAATGTATAGACGTTGTACGGATACGGTAACGGTGTGAGTGAATCAAATTACTCCTCCAGCCACTGCTCTATAGCTCCAAAGCGCTAGCCCTGCTTCCGACTTCAACTAGTGCCCTTAGCCTTCAGCAGCACAATCTATTCCCTAATGCTTCACCTGCTCCGAATGCACCATACTTTCTCTTTGCACTAAACATCCACAATTTAGCATTCACTCAAAAATTTACTAAATCTACTAGAATCTATGCATTGATGGTTCCCTCTGGAATTTTCAAAGTATTGTGGCTTTAATTATCTTGTATCTCACATCTTGGCACACAATTACCCTAGTTTGACCCATAATTCACTATCTATTTGAAGCCTATCAGTGGTCCACTAGCATATAGAAAAGTGGAATACATGAATTATACAAATTTAAAAATTACTTGTTTATATGCTACTGGACCATGCACGAAATCAAAAGAGCTTCCTCTTGAATCTTCACGAGGGAAGTTTTTTCCAATTTTTCAACAAGCCTTACGAAAACCCAAATTCTAGGATTAAATGTCTAAATGTGGCCGTAGTCACTACATGAAAAAAGAGTTTCGGAGACGCGCAATAAATGTCGCTGAAAACCACAATTGTTGCTAAACTTTCAGCGACGATAACATGTGGTTTGTGAGAACGTCACAGATAACACGTCTTTTAAAGTTTCAGCGACATCTCCAACTTGTCACTAAAATCTTCTTTCAGTGACAACCGCAAATGTCGCTAAAACAATTCAGTGACAGAAGACGAAGTCGCTCAAAATTATATTTATTGACAACTGAGATGTCGCTAAATATTATCTTCGGCGACAAGCATCAATGTTGCTGAAAATGATTTTAGCGACATCGGTTGTCGCTAAATATAATTTTTAATGACACAGATTTTCTGTCACTACTGAAATAATATTTAGCGACATCCAATGATGTCGCTAAAAATTGTTCCAGAGACCACATATCTACTTGTTTTCCAGTTTTTGGTTCAATTTACCTTCAATTTTGTTAATTTTCAGTGATTAAAACGACACATATATAAAACGTTATTGAAAAGTATTTTAATATTAAAAAATACGTAAGGTTCTCCAAATGTCTAACACATATTACAACAAAAAAGCATTATCTGACCGCAAATAAGAGTTGTGTTATATAGTATATTTGCTTCAATTACATATACAAAATAAAACAAGTTATATCCTGTAAAAAAAATTAAACATGACTTAACGAAATTAACAACACAACTTATTTAACATGAAAATATAATCAAAAGAGTTTTCCAAACCTAAGACCAACATACTATATATATAGACACCAACTTACTAAAAGAATGAAAGTAAGTGAACAACACTAAACCTTATAAACAAAAGGTAATCTATTGGAACTCCAAAAATTCAAACCTATATCCAAATCGAGGAGAAATCCATAATCGAAATTGACTACGAGACGGAACATTATTAAATCATTTTTAAAACAAACAAAGTTCCAACACTACAGAGAAATAGTCAAGACATCAAAACCAATATAGATCTACCATGTGTTGCTGAAAATCGAAATTAGGGACGACCCGGCAACGATTAGAGACGGAGAGGCGGACGACAGGACAGTGACGAAGAGAGACGAATGGTGACGGCAATGCTGAAAGCGGTGACACGGCAACGGTAGAGGAGGAAGGAGGCGAGGGTTTGACAATAATCGCGAATGAGGAAGATGGGGGGTGGGGTTTCTAATGCTCGGGTTTTCAGCCAATTTTAGCGACAATTTAATAAATGTCGCTAAAATGAATATTCAGCGACATCGTCAATTGATAGCATCGCTGAAAATCTCTTTTCCGACAGGAACTTGACGGTGTCGATTGTGAAAAATGAAAATACTAAATGAATATTCAGCGACATCGTCAATTGATAGCATCGCTGAAAATCTCTTTTCAGCGACGAAACATGGACGGGTGTCGCCTGAAATACTTTCGCAACATGCAAAGTCAACGGCTCGTTGTTGAAAGTATTTTCCGTGACATATAAGTCGTCACGTCGCTTTAAAATGCTTTTTAGTGACACCGTCAATTGACGATGTCGCTGAATATTCATTTTAGCGACATTTTGTTAAAATGTTGCTAAAATTACGTTGCGAAAGTATTGTTCTTGTAGTGAGTTTTAAGATGAAGTAAGTTGAACTAATAGAGGGCACCCACCTACGATCTCTGGGATGACTCTTCATCTCCGTTTCATCTTGGTTCAAAGAACTTCCCTGGTTCAAGGGCAAGGAAGATGGAGCAGCAGGGTGGGCAATGACGAAGGTGCAGCGACAGTCGGTTCAAGCATCGTTTTGGAATCTGGAGAGGCTATTAGTCTAAATTGTATTAAGATTTGTGACTAGCACTATTTATGGAATTTGCCTAATCTTTCGTACCTATCATGGTGGAGAATAAGGCAACTTTTGAGGCAATTATTTCCATTCCAATTGTGAATAGGGGTGCCTTAATTGACAAGATACCTCAATTAATAATTGAGGATTCTCCCCTGCGACTTTTGAGAATGTGTTCAGTGGGCTAAAATTTGTTCATATTCCTAGTTTTTTGAATAGGCAAGCTATTTTACTGATCAAGTGTGTCTTTTTGATCGTTTCTATGTCCCTTGGTACAACTGTTTTCCTTCGTGGATTGTGATGATGAAGTGTGGTCACCACTTTTCATATGTCACCGTAATGATATTAAATTCATAATGGTATTATTCTATTTAGTGCAATGTTTATTTGTTTCAAAAAAAAAGTTAGTTGAACTAATAGAGGGTTGAGATATGTCTTTTTTTTTTTATAGATAAAGGAAATTTTATTAAAGTAAAATACCACTATGGATTACACTTGAAACAAAATTAATTCTAGAGGACTCCAATAATCAACACGGGAAAAAAACTCATTCAATACACATTCAATTAATTCAAAAAGTTTATTTCTTATTCAAAAATGAAGGGGAAAATGTTTTTTCTTATATGAAAGAATTTTATGAATATAGTTTTATGGTATTTAGTTGATAGCTTAACTTGATGGACAAGTACATACATGCGCAGCGAAATCGAGTAAGGATCGAAATAACAATCTAGATGTATATTCCAACCTAGGATTAAACATGCATGATCATACATTATGATGCTTAGAGAAAGGAAGAGAAAATTAGATACCTTTGTAGCTTTTCAAATTTCTTCAAATAGCTCCAATGAGGACCACCAAAAGGTCTTCCTAGTTATTCTCAGGCTTGGAATATAGTAGTGGTAGTCTTTTAAAGAAGGAAAATTTGAGAGAAAATATAGAGCTAAAAATAGTTAGGTAAGCTTTTCAAAATCATCAAAATGGCCAAAGGTTCCAAGAGTTTCTAATGGTTAAACAAAGGTCCCTAAAATAGGAAAAATTACATGCAACTCTTGCATGTCTAAGTTCACCAAAATCTTACTACACACGCTCCACTCATGCATGACATGGCTAAGTGTCAAAATGCATGTCTAAGTTTACCAAAAGCTTACAACACAACTTCACTCATGTATGCCATGGTTAAGTGTCAAGATGTGAATTTTTTAGATTATTTAAATGTTCCACTCAACAATTAGTGGAATATTCCACCAACTTGGTTAGAAACATTATTTTAATCTTCTTAGTCAACCTTTGACTTTATCGAGTCAAAGTCAACTATTTGACTTTTCCCAAAGTCCGAATGTTTGACTAAATCCATGCCTCCGATTATGAATCCGCATTTATAATTTTAATATATTTAAATATTTTGACCAATTTCTCAATTGATATCATATATCAGTTACTAATCATATCTCATATGATTAACCTAATTCGAACGATTTGAATTCTTCCTTCAAATTATTCTAAGTTTATTCCTATGAGCTAGTCAAGGGGACCTTATGGACCTACAGATCATGAGCTCCAACTATCCGAGATTAACGATAAAAACTTTTTAACCTAGTTAACTAACATTCGTTAACTACTGAGTCACTCCACTAAAGCCCGTAGCTGCACTCTCCTCACTGTAGATATACTATGTTCATTTGATATAACCATGATTGGTGAGCTGACCCTTCACAGGTTGTTTGTAATTACAACTGGATCAAATATCGTTTTACCGTTGTAGTTACCTCTTGTTCCTTAAGTCTCACTGATCCTCTAATGAACAATGATTTGTCGTCCAACTATCAAATCAAAAAATCCTCTAAATCTTTTGATGAGGGTGGTGCCAATTATTCAAGACCTGGAATTAGCCTTAAGAGAACAACCTCTCTACTATCCCAACATAGGGTATGAGTGAATCCTTTTTGCACCCTATACCCCTAGCTATCTACCTGGTCTTACCCCTGAAATAGGAGGCTTATGAGCCAGCGCTGTTCAGTTGCTCTCACCCTTCTAGATCTAAGGATAATCCCCAGTAAATAGAAGTTCATAGTTGGCTCAAGATTAAGATCAAGTTACCTAGGCCATCAAAGTTAAGATAGTCAGTTTTAGACAGTAAGCGGTGTTATAAGTAAAAGTGACTATCTCATGGTCCGGTCTTTGCAAACTCTTTGCACGGGGCACCTCCACTCGCATGTCTCCACATAAACGAATTAAGATCATATCGTGTGTACTAGCTACGAAGTGGGTCGCATCCATAGTGTCTCCAGAATAAGGCGCCCAACCTTATTCTATATCATATATCATTTAGACTGTTAACTCAAACTGATCCACATTTATGTCTCTACATAAAGTTTGAGTCTCATGTAACAGTCTAGGATCCTTAGTTTATTGGATTAGTTTTTAGTAAGAACATTTTATTGGATCAATAACTACTTATTGATTATAAATTTCAATAACTTTATTGAATGATAAAAAGTATATCTGGCATTTACAAACTATGATTTTAGGACATAAAACCTAACATAACTATGATATGTGTTAAAAAATATCTAATTAATTTGATTGATATTGAAATATCAAATAAATAATTAATTTATATTGAATATGTTAAGTATCCCACATTAAAAAGAGAAGACATCTTACAATGGTTTATAATGGACATGAGCTTACTCCTCTCTTTGTCAATTAGTTTTGAGATGTAACCCCATGAAAATTGATACGTATCAAGACTCCAAAAATGTTCAAACGATGGACATGTTAAAGATCCCACATTGAAAAGAAAATGGACTTCACTAAAAAAAATTATGATATTTTAAAACTCCATAGAAAAACTACCCATTCCAAATTTTCAAACTCATATGTGCCTCCCATTTTCATTTGTCTTTTGAAAGAAATTCAATTATTTCTCCTTCTGAATATAATAAGAAGTCAATTATATTTTCTTTCAAAGGTATAAGAAGTCAAAATTTTAACCATTAATAATAATTATCCAATTCTTAAAATCACAATAACAATAATCAACTTTGAAATAAAATACATTTTAATACACCCTATCACGTAAAAATTCCAACAAACAGACAAAGTCCTGATCTCAATTATATAAAAACAAATAAAATAAAATGTCAAGAAAGAACTTTAGAATAAATCTACTCGAAAAAAAATCGTATTTGTCACAGACATAAGAATTTTATTTTGTTTAAAATAAAAAAAAAATTCAAATAACTTAAACAATCGTGCGTACCGTGACCGACCAATGAGCGTCGGCGGTCACGGATTTTACGTACCCAATTATTTCTTCCATGTTAGGGAGTGGCGCAATATTCCAACATAATTTATCCAAGAAAAAAGACTTATTATAAAGAGGAAATTATTTTATTTATATAGCATTTACTCCAAGAAAGTAAAATAATTTTATTATTATTATTCTTTTTTTGTAGCTATATCTTAGCTTTATGTGATATGTAGGCATAAAAAATTGTTTATTGGATTATGTAAATAAAAAATGGTTGATGTTTTTCTTGATATGGGATATATAAAAATTATTATATATATAAAAAAATGTATGAGGAGTACAACTGAAACTTTTCTATATATATTCTACAATGTTAGAAAAGTCAATAAGTGACATCACATGCCAAATCGAGCATAGTTCAAGTAGTTAGGTACTTATCTCTAATGTCATGAGTTCAAACCTCTATCTCTACATGTATTTGTATATTTTGTTCTAATTTTAATTTTCAGTCACTAATAATAGACTTTTTTTTTTAGAAAAATGAATCATAAATTAAAGGGAAATTGTAGTGGGTAATAAAAATCTTTTATTTATTTCAAAATATGTCACTTGTTTTTTAAATTTTCAAATATAGCACAAATTTTCACTTATATCAGTAGTATATTTGTAGTATATTCGACACTCATATCAATAGTATATCATATGTATATATTACATACATAGTGCAACTATATCAAATACTCATATCAGTATTACATCAAATATATATCACTTACATATATTAGTAGTCAGATATATTACAGATATATTACAGATATATTACAGATGTATATCATTAGAGTAAAGTTGTCATTTTAAAATGGGACCTCCGTTTTTTTCTTAAATTACTATATTAAAAAAACTAAATGATTGTTATTTTGCTAATTTTACTAAATATTTTTGTCATATTTGCAACTGCTTCTAAATTAAATTGTATTCTCTTTCTCTCTCTCTCTTTAATTTAATAACTCAATAGCATGTACTATATTTTGTATAATAAAGTACAATAATATATATAAGAAATTAGGGTTGCCCAATTTTGATTTAGGCTTGCCTAATTTTAATTTCCTTAAAATAAAAATTATGGATCTTAATGAGTAACAATTGCAATTAATAGTCAATCCAAAATAATTTAAGCTGACACAGTACTTATTATCATATTTAAATTCAATAGTTCAATCTCTCTCTCTGATAATGGTTGAACTCAAATAAAAAAAAATGTAACGGAGGATGATGGAGTGTCAAAGGTACCTTGATAATTGTTAGAATTGATAAAGTTGTTGTAGTTGGTGGAGGAGGACTTACTTTTGTATAGGAATGAGGTCTAAAGAAACTTTTTAATTGGAAGGGGGTTTAATTAATTATCCAAGACACTAGACATTTTAGCTTCTAATTTTGGTCTATTATCCATATTCGGTTTGTTAAGCGTAATTTATGAACGAGAGCATAGCTCAAGTGTCATGGATTAATCATTTTATTAATTAATCACCAAAATGCGTAGGTTTATATAGCCTTCTTTCAAATACATTTGTTAAATAATAGAAAAACAAATGCTAAAACACAATTAAAACGCTAACCATCGATGACTAACTGCCAATATAAGCTTAGCTCAACTGATTAGACATCTATTTCCTACGAAAATGTCATGGGATCGAATCCTCAATCTCATATGTTTTCGTATTAAAAAAAAAACATCACTAACTAACAGATAACTAAGATTAATAGGCTGTCTTAATAGAGTGGTTAAACATTTGCACATTTATTGATCCTATGTTTGGTTCTACCTCTCAATGCATATCATTTATGATGTCATAGTATAAGAAAAATGCATAATAGGTGAATTATTAAATGAATTTAATATCACTATCCTTCATTGAACAAAGATATATCTCCATTTTCATAGTGATACCGCTCATTGGGATAATTGATCCCTCCATAATTTCATAATTGTATAATATATTATCTATTTTTAACCTAATTCGTGACAGTTTTGTTTTTTCAGTTTCACATGAAAAAAGACATAGTACCAAAGAAAATAGTTTTCGTTATTCATATATCATGGATCTTTTTCTTGTCTAGTCAGTGTCGGACATTGTCTAGACTCCCATTTCTGAACACGACTAGTAAGAGAGTGAGGTAGAGAGTATACATTGCAATGTGACAAGAGAGGTAGGTGTTGTGAGAATAAAGAGTTTCTTTTTCTTAAGTTAGTGGATCGGTTGAAAGGGTACTTTTTTATGCTATCAGTTAGTTTAAATCGATTAACTAACAACGGTTTGATTCATTCCGGTTGGTTTGATTAATTTTCAATTTTAAATGTTTACCCTTAGGGGTAGTTTGTTTTTTTCGAGAGGGTAGATGTCTGACATCTATAGATACCTAGAATTTCAAATGTCCAAAATTTTAAATGTCTGGTATCTCTAGATAACCACGTTTGTTTTGCATGATTTATTCTTGGGAATGTGTTAAATTTATGGAATGTTCCAAAAATGCCCTCACGTATATTTATATAATTTTATAAATTCATTTAATATAATAGATTTATTTGAATTAATTAAATATTTTTATTTTTTTATATGTTATTTTGTAGAACAAATTAATTCATATTAATTTAATATAAATTTTATTTTCAATTTTAACAGTTTTCGAAAAAAACAATCCTACCATTTATGTTATCTTGGGTAAAATTTATTTATCCTATCATCACATTATAGTTTTTTTTAAGAGGAAAAATATCATGCTTGTCGTAAAAAAAATATTGCTTTAAAATTATATATTTATGATAATAAGTATTCTTAGTAATATAATTCGTTCAAAATATTAAAAATAAATGAAGATATTATATAATTTTATTGCCGTTTATTTTACATGTATAAACATACTTAATATCATAAAGTTGTTTATTAGACGACGACTACGTTAATTTATTTTAATTATAAATTAACAAAATAAAGAATTTTTTGAGGAAAAATTAAAAAAATTAATCAAAAAATTTATGGAGAAAAAATGAAGGACAAAAATGTAAAAAGTGGATGTCCTCAACACTGGAATCTTTGAAACTCGTGTTTCAAAAGGGCATCCAAAACATGTAAGATGCCTCCCGTATGGATATTCTAGCATACTCGAGCATCTTAAGATTCACGGGTATCCTACATTCTGTTGGGTTTTGGCAAAATATTGGAATTGAAGTTGTCCCACATTGGAAGAATACAAGGATGGTCTTCATGTGCTAGAATTTGTCCCACATCGGAAAAGTACAAGGAGGTGTGTTCGAACTACTATAAAAATAGCTCATGGGCTTGAGTTTTAATCATCTCAATTGAAATACTTTAAGTCTGATATACCAGCTCTAGTTAACTAAGCGGTATTTGCTTAGTTAACTAAGCAAATACTTTAAGCCTGATATACCAGCTCTAGTTAACTAAGCGGTATTTGCTTTGAAAGAGTGTTTTGTGTAATTGGGGTCGGGGAGAGAAATCTGTGTAATTGTAATAATTTTTCAAATAGTGGATTTTTTCTTGTGGGCCGTGGTTTTTTGTCCGATTTGGAATTTTTCCAGATTAATTCTTGTGTTGCTTTATTTTATTGCTTTCTTTAAATTTCCCAGTTATTTTCTACTTATTCCTGCGGTAAAAGTAGGGGATTTTTTCCCATCAAGTAGGCTCGGATTGGTTGCCAGCCTAGAGTATCCCTTGAGTGACTGTCCTGTTTTTAAGACATTTTTGTGCTAGAAAATTTTCATTAAAGGGAGAGTACATAGTCTCTATTGGATTTTAAAAAGTTTTTTGAGTTTGACAATAGAAGATTTTGAAAAGCTTTTATCTTTTAAACAAGGTGGCTTTATGATGATTGTGCTTTAGAAAAGTAGTAAGGATTAAAGCTGACATTCCTCCTAAGACACCATATGAGCAAATTACTTGGCTCTGTTTGATGTTTGGTTTATTTTTGAATTTTGCATGCTTATTCTTGATTTGATAATTGTTGTTTTTGCTTGAGGACAAGCAAAATATTAAGTTTGGGGGTGTGATAAGCTTTGACTAAAGGCTAAAAAGTATAGGTTTACATACTTAATTGATGGTTATTTGGGATGAAAAATGTATGTTCATGCATATAATTTAAGGAAAATGTGCATAATTTGTGATTAGGAACTTTGGAATTTAGTTATACGTAAATGAAGACTAATTTGGGTAAATATGCTTATTTTGTAAGGAAAAGTGAAGACTTATGATCACAATGCGTCAGACACATCGCATACCTAGAATTTCCAGCTTACTAGAGGAATACACCAGCCAAATTGCTTTGAAAATTTCCAACTTCACAATGTTTCAGCCACATTTGATGCCTAGATTGTCAAAACGGGAATAAGAACTTTTGACCAAGTAATTGGTTCAAGATTTGTTATTAGTTCCTAATATCTCTACAACAACTAGTGGTTGCCAACTTCCCTTGAAGTTCTCAAATCCTTGTTACTTCTATGGCCTATAAAAGGGGCCTCCAAGCATCACTTCTAGACATCTCATTTTCCATACATGTTTTTCCTTTCTACTTTATTATCAATTTAGTTTTGTAGTTTTTATTTAAGTTTTGTTTTCAATTATTTTTTCTGCAATTACTCTTGTTTATTTTATTGCAATTCAATTTGTTCCATTTTGTACTTTCTTTCCAATTCTAATTAAAATGCTTTCTTTTGTTATCTCCTCTTGTGTTTTAATTTCTTGCAATTCTATGAGTAGGTAAATTTTTCTTCAACCCTCCTATGAGTTTAGTTCATCTATTTAAATTACATCTATCAATGAGCACGGCGTATTATGCTCTCTTTTGCTTATCTTGATTGATCTAATTCATCCAGTTGATTTCTTGTTGGCCACTTGTTTAAATCACATTAGTTTGAATTTAATTCTGAAAAGATTAGAGTCAAACGGATCTCATCAAGGTGAAACGGGAAGTTACTTAGAAATAAGAATTAAAACAAGATCCAAGACATAGGCTCTCTTACCCTTTAAACATAAGTTGGAACTTGATTTATTTAGGATTCTAGAGTTGGATAGACATATGTAAACACTAGTCTAAGCTTCTAAACAAACCAAAAGCGGTATGGAATAGGAGTTGAACTAGTTTGCATAAATTGAGTTTAATTATGGACACACTTGATAGATGTAATTCATCTTTTAGAACTAAATCTTAGTAGGGGGTTGGTTTTTTAATCATTGTGTTTTTAAATTGTATTTCCCACATATTCACCAATTTTTATCCCAAACCCGATTGCTCATTCAAGCAATTTGCAAAATCAATTTTAAAAGAAAACTAGTCCCTGTGGAGACGAACTTGAAATATTTCAAGATTACTACTTGTGACAGTGTGTACTTGCACTTACCCTCTAGCTATTAAGCTGAGACGTAACACACACGCTGCGAATGGAGGAAGGTACGAAAATTTCAGATCATCTGAGTAATCTCAATAGCATCATCTTTGAGCTGGAGGCGATCGAAGTGAAGATAGATGACGAAGATGAAGCACTCAGGCTCATCTTATCACTTCCACCTTCTTATGAACACATGAAGCCGATACTTGATGTATGGGAAGGATACTTTGAATTTTGCCGAGGCTACTAGAGGAAAGAAGGTTTAAGAGTGAAGGGGTGTACTTCACATGAAGATTCGACACTAGTAGCTAGCAATTGGAAGAAGAAGAAAGACTTCGTACTAAAGAAAGCTTGTTGCTGAGGTTTCAGACAGTTTGGGCACATGAAGAAAGATTGTCCCAATAAAGCTGATTCGTCAAAGGGCTCTAGGCGGGATGCTGATAGTGTTTATCTCATCAGGGAGACGATGAACTCTTCCTTCGAAGAGAGAGAGAATGCATCCTCATGGTATGTCCGCTTTACCATGATAGAGGATGTGATATTAGCGGTTCCACAAGTTTACACATGGGCATTGGCTTGGCGGTTATGTAAGGTGTGTGTGGTGGAAGTTATGTTGATGGCTGAAGAACTTCCAGGTGAGCCAAGTAGGTGGAAGTTGCACCATAAATCTCAGCAAGATTTATCGACATGTGACGATGAAAAAAATTCTTGGAAGGTGACATTCCAGGTGATCTGCTTTTATGGTGGAGTAGGCTATAGTTCTCTGAATTTAGAATTATGATTGTCGGTGAAGACAATGAATACAGTAGAAGCTGTGAACTTTTTCAATATCTTGCCAATGTGGAATTTGTTGGGTTTTGGCAAAATATTGGAATTGAAGTTGTCCCACATTGGAAGAATACAATGATGGTCTCCATGTGCTAGAAGTTGTCCCACATTGGAAAACTACAAAGAGGAGGTGTGTTCCAACTACTATAAAAGGAGCTCATGGGCTTGGATTTTAATCATCTCAATTGAAATACTTTAAACCTGGTATACCAGCTCTAGTTAACTAAGCGATATTTACTTTGAAAAAATGTTTTGTGTAATTGGTATCGGGGAGAGAAATCTGTGTGATTGTAATAATTTTTTACGTAGTGGATTTTCCCTTGTGGGCCGTGGTTTTTTCTCCAGTTTGTAGTTTTTCCACGTTAATTCTTGTGTTTTTATTTATTTTATTGCTCTTTTTAAATTTCTGAGTTATTTTCTGCTTATTCCTGCAGTAGAAGTAGGGGATTTTTTCCCATCAAGTGGTATCAGAGCTTTAGGTTTATAGTTTCTAGAATTTCTGAGTATGCTCTGTGGTTGCAGCATTGTCTAGATTTCCACATTAGAAAAGATTTCTCGAAACGAGATACGATTCTGTGAATATTGTGAATTGTTCACTATTTGCAGATTCGCTAGGAGTGTGAAGCAGATATGTCATTCTTTATGAGTCCAGTGAAGATTGACGTGGAGAAATTTGACGGAAGGATCAACTTTGGCTTGTGACAAGTGCAAGTCAAGGATGTGCTGTTCAATCTGGGTTACACAAGGCGTTGAAGGAAGACCGAGTGAAGGTACTTCTGAAAAGCTAAGCAGTGATGGTGGTCCAATGGAGTCTAGTGGTGGTTCCAGCAGAGGTTATATAAAAAGTCCAGCATGAGTGATGAAGATTAGGAGGAAATGGATTTGAGGGCTGCAAGTGCAATATGAAGAGGTTTGGCTAAGAATATTCTTGAGAATGTGCATGGAATTTCGACAGTTAAAGAACTTTAGCAGAAGCTTGAAGCTTTGTATCAGGCAAAGGGCATCTCAAATCGGCTGTACCTGAAGGATCAGTTTCACACGCTGTGAATGGAAGAAGGTACGAAAATTTCAGACCATCTGAGTAATCTCAATAGCATCATCTTTGAGCTGGAGGCGATCGAAGTGAAGATAGATGACGAAGATAAAGTACTCAGGCTCATCTTATCACTTCCACTTTCTTATGAACACATGAAGCCGATCTTGATGTATGGGAAGGATACTTTGATTTTTCCGAGGCTACTAGTAAACTTCTTTCAGAGGAAAGAAGGCTGAAGAGTGAAGGGCGTACTTCACATGAAGATTCGGCACTGGTAGCTAGCAATTGGAAGAAGAAGGAAAACTCCGTACAAAAGAAAGATTGTTGCTAGGATGAGGACAATTTGGGCACATGAAGAAAGATTGTCCCAACAGAGCCGGTTCGTCAAAGGGCTCTAGGAGGGATGCTGACAGTGTTTCTATCATCAGGGGAGACGATGATCTCTTCCTTTGAAGAGAGAGAGAATTCATCCTTATGGTATGCTCGCTTTACCATGATAGAGGATGTGATGTTAGCGGTTCAACAAGTTTATAGATGGGCATTGACTTAGCGGTTATGCAAGATGTGTGTGGTGGAAGTTATGTCGATGGTTGAAGAACTTCCAGGTGAGCCAAGTAGGTGGAAGTTGCACCATAAATCTCAGCAAGATTTATCGACATGTGACGATGAAAAAAGCATCTTGGAAGGTGACATTCCAGGTGATCTACTTTTATGGTGGAGTAGGATATAGTTCTCTGAATTGAGAATTATTATTGTCGATGAAGACAATGAGTGCATTAGAAGCTGTGAACTTTTTCAATATTGGAAAAAGTGGAATTTGTTGGGTTTTGGCAAAATATTGGAATTGAAGATGTCTCATATTTGAAGAATACAATGATGGTCTCCATGTGCTAGAAGTTGTCCCAGATCGGAAAAGTATGAGGAGGTGTGTTCCAACTACTATAAAAGGAGCTCATGGGCTGGGGTTTTAATTATCTCAATTGAAATACTTTGAGTATAGTATACCAACTCTAGTTAACTGAGCGGTATTTGCTTTGAAATAGTGTTTTGTGTAATTGGGATCGGGGAGAGAAATCCGTGTGATTCTAATAATTTTTCATATAGTGGATTTTCCTTTGTGGGTCGTGGTTTTTTCTCCGGTTTGGAGTTTTTCCACGTTAATTCTTGTGTTTTTTTTTTTAAATTTCTTTCTTTAAATTTCTCAGTTATTTTCTGCTTATTCCTGCACTAGAAGTAGGAGACTTTTTCCCATCACATTCTCGCAAAACAAATATGCACATCCAACAGGAATCTCGAATTCCCACCAAACAAATGGACCCTTAGTTCTAATAAATAAGCAACTATAATTATATAAAATAAGAAGTATATTAATTACACTTATTATCAATTTAAGCATACCTTAATAGATAAGACCTTTAAACATACCTTAGTAGATAAGAAATTTTAAAAGTGGATGGTTTAATTATCAACCCAACCAAAACCGATGAACACAAAATAAAAAAATATTGATTACTATTATTAGAATCAATAATGATTAATTACTTTTTATAAAAAAAAAATACTACAATATTCGATTTATAGTTATTTTCTTAGAAAAAATTTAAAATTTCCCAATAGATCGGTATTTGGAAGTACCCATTGACGTGGGTCGGCCCAATACGCTCAAGACAAGTTTGTCTATATAGTCTCCCAATCAATAATGATTAATAACTTTTTCTATACTTTTCAAAATAATAATACTAACTTCTCTTTTATATATACAAAATACTTGTTCTTATTTTTCTCTTTCCGACTAAATTGGTAGCATAATAATATATGTTCAATAAATTTAAATTGACTTTCTATCTTTTAAATTTTAGGTCTAATTTTTTTTTTTTAACCTGTGAGTATCTTTGACATTGGAACAATTGTCTGACTCAATTATATTTAACTTTCCAAGGAAATACATAATAAATTACATGACATGGTCATTATGAGGTCTAATTCTTTTTAGTTCTTAAAATTTCAAGATTTGTTATATTTTGATACCTAAATTATTAAATCTTTTATTTTAGCCCTAAAATTTACTACCATTAACATTCAATTTATTGCAAATTACTTAAGACAACATAACATGTCTTTTGTTTACCTACAATTTGATGAGTAGAATGTTTGTTCACGATTTGAAACACCACAATTGCCAACGTGAGCATAATTCAGCGATAATCGACACGTACTCTCTCTCAGGTCGGAAGTTCGATTCCCCATATCTCTAAATTGTTGTACTAAAAAAAGTCACAATTATAAGTGTCACGTTTTAATATAAATGATGAGAAAATGGTTCACATCCTCTAAGATTGGGGTAAAAATTTAGTATTGAAATTGATTGACCCCAACTTCATTTAAATAAATTAAATTAAAAGGATTTTAAATATTTAAACTAAAAAGATTAAAAAAATGCTTCAAATTTGATTTCATCTAATTGATTTATCAAATTCATGTCAATTAATCATCAATTATTCTCTCGTGATTTCTCAGGCAAGAATTCTAATTTATCTAATTTTATCTCCTAGACCTTATCTCAAAACTCATTATTCCAATATCCTAGAACTAAAAATTAAATTTGATTGAGAACAAATTTCTTGATGTGTGCCTTATGGAATTAGGAATTTTGAAGTCTCCCAACCCAACCAAGTCATATGTTTAATTATTAAGGTGTAGTCTAAATTTTCAAGAATCTAACCCTAAAATCAACTCTCATACACGGCCAATAAAAAAACAAGTGTTAAGAACATAATAATTCAAACAACCACGAAAAAAGAATGGAATGAATATCAATCAATTATCGAAAGACAAAGGATCCATAAACTCTCTTTTCAAGAAAAAAAAACTAATTTGAAAGTTGAAAACTGAAATACGAGTTAAACCTAATTAATTCTAAATAAATCATTTATTCTAATATGAAAATTATATGAAAATTTATTTTAGCTTTATTAATGCAACAAGAATCATGTGGTTGTGCTAAAAAACACTAATTAAAAGTCCAAAATCTTTTTAGTCTAAATCCTTAGGGAAAGGAAAAAAGAGAAGAAAAAGTAGAACTAGGTTTATGACTCTAGCTCATTAGTATAATATTATTGAAAGCAACTACTCTCAAGTCAAGAAAATGATAAATTAGTGAACTTAATAGCTACAAATATGACATGTGAGTTTGATAGCGAATGGAACCCTACTTCCCATTATGAAATTAAATAGGAAAAAAAAGTGGAAAGTTTTGAAGGTAATGTTGTTGAATATTTCTAAAAAGAGAATTATAAAAATAACAAATTCATAGCAAATATTTAAATTAACAAATAAATAATTACCATTTTTTGCTTTTAGCTAGGATCTAGATGTCGGAGACATCAAAGTTTTTAGTTTTAAGCTCACTCAAAAGTTTGAACACGAGACTTCATGATAAATGATACTACAAGACTTCATGTTCGGGACTAACAATGCACCATTTTTTAAATAAGTTAAGAATTAATAATATCAATATTATGTCTATATATACTAATGATATTTTGTTGATATTTTTTTCTATATCTTGTCAACTTTTATAAAAATGTTGATTCACTCCTCGTGTCGATGTCGTCAAACGACATATGACCATATGAAAATATTGATGAAAAATATCATTAGAAATGTAAATTCTGGTGCTCATTCCCACGTCTTAATCTTAAAGACATGTGTCCTAGACCAAAAAGTGCGTAGCTCACCCATTTGTTCAAATTAAAAAATGAGTTTTGACAGTTAAAAGGTACCCTATTTCCAATTACGAATTCATTGATAATATTATGGTGCAAAGGTTGCAAGTTTATGTTCTCTCAAGGCCCCACCCTTAATATTAAGAGATATCTCATAAATTAATTCTAAGACGTTATTATCAAAGCTTGGACTAGGTCGTTGTTATAATTTTGTTAGCTTTAATAATTTCAAATGGGCAACATATAATTGTCCTTCAAAATACTATTTAATAACATTTAGGGATTCTATATGTAAGTTTGAATTTAAGGTTATGGTCCCAACCAATATATCAAATATATTTTCAGTCTCCTTAATATGGTCCAAACTCAGTAAGTAAGGTACATATTACCCTTCTAAATTGAAGTCAAAATAAAATAAAAAATGTAAAATTTCAATACATATTTTAAAATTCACGGACAAAGCAGAATAAAAAGTAAAAAATACATTTTTTGGTCCCTGAATTTGATAAAAAGTGACAATTTGATTATTGACCCTTAGAAAATAGTTCTAAAAGATACTTGAAGTCATGGCATGATGAGGTGGTGATATGACAATATTTATTATTTTTATATTATTTTTAACTCACGTGACAACATATTGTTATTTAAAACAAAGTTTAACAAATTAAATAATAGATAAACCAAATTAAAATTTAAACCTAGAATATGAACAGGGGTAAAACACAATACATATATTATTTTATATATATAACTTAATATATATTACATCATAGTTGAATTAGATATATGAAAAAAATGTGTGAGATTAGTCACAATCATAAAGAGGGAAAGCAATAATTAAGGTGAGATTAACTACTAATGCATGCATGAGTTAGCTGCCATCTAAATTACAATAATATAATCAAATAACTAAACAAGAGAGAAGCCAATCAATCAGTTTAATTTGTAGTTTAATATGCAGTTCCATTTTAATTATTTTAAATATTCTTTTGTTTTCAGCTAAATAATCCAAACTTAATTTGTTTCTCCAAATCAATAATTAATTCCATCATTTTAGAATTTTTTATTTATATATGTAACCCACAAATCAACTCCCAACCTAACTCTAATAATTATAATCAAAATTTTATAATCTTAATTATGTAATGAGACTCTACCATCATTGCACTATTAAACTAGAACATAGAGTTACAGTCTATTAATATAATGAAGTCTATTAATTTAATCACAAACTTTTTATAGACCATAGTCTGATCTATAGTGCAATTTTAGGTTATGATTTTTTTTAACCTTGGTATTTTTGGAAGTTTTAACTTGCACCTTTTTTTTTTTTTAACATAGGAGTATATGGAATAATTTTTTTTTTTTTAACTGTGGTTTAAGAATAGAGTTTTAGACCATAATTTTCTTTCCAGAAAAAAAAGCAACATTTTTTTTGCAGCCATGGAATTATAAAATTGTCTTGTAGATGATTAAACCGTCATAAATGTCGAAAAAAATACATAAATCTCTATTTTATCAATTAAAAAAATGAGCCCATCACATTTATGACGGTATTTTATTTTCTTTATTCAATTTCAAAAGTAGGAATACGTGGAGTAACTTTTTTTTAACTGTGGTTTAAGAATAGAATTTTAGACCATACATAATTGTTGTAACTATGGTCTATATATGACGACGTGTCTCTTTTAAGTAAGGATTAGATTAATTACCGCAACATTTTGAACCAGTCTCAAAACTTAATTAAAATATTATCTCGAACCCACCCGAAAGTATTGACCATGAGTAACTTTCAAATATCATAGGACTAGAATTTGATATGATGAAATAGAATGCACTAAAAACAAAGACAATAAAACAAATTACTGACTCTTAACGGTAAAAGCAAACCCGATAACACCTCAATCCCAAGTGCATTGTATGACAATTTTCAACCGTATCATAATACATATAAAAAAATCGTGTCGGTTCAAAGAACCAATTCCATTTTACATTAAGAAATAAAAAGAATTAACAATCTAAGACATATATAACTATTGGGTACAATTAATTTCTTAAATTTCTCGTGATTGTATTTTATATATTTTAGGGAGTGATGATCCATGATCTGAAAAAGTGGCATACCCAAACATGTGAGGGCTACACTATATTTTTATATAATTTTATAAAACTATATTGGATTATTATGAAACCAAAACAAGAACAAGTAATTTTTTTTTTGTCCTTTCTCTCTCTTCTCTTATTTTTTTTTTAGAATTTATTATAATTAACTAAAAGAAAAAAAAAAGAGAAAAAAAAGGAGAGATTGGTGTGTAAATAAAATAGACAAAAATATTGTGTTTTATGTTATGGTGATGGTAGGATTGTGTTGGGAGCTTTTTGGGGTTTGTGTTGTTGCTTGTGGTGAGGGTGTCTTGAGATGAGAGAAAAGAACTCTCAACACACACACCAACTAGAGAGAGAAATTTTTTTAGAGAGAGAGAGTTTTTTGTTTTTTTTTTTAATCCCATGTGATAGCTAAGTTTCTCTTTGCTTTTGTTTTGTATGAAGTGTAAAGTGACAAACTATAAAAATCCTCATTGCTTGCCTCCTTTGTCTTTCTCTCTCTCTTTATTTTAATTGAAATCTCTCTCTCTCCTTTGCAAAATAAATAATAATAGTAAAATGAATCTCTCTATCCTTCTCATTCTCCGAAAACGCGTGGCAGCTTCATTAGCAAGGACGTGAGACCAACTTGTAGTATATTATCTACTATGAAATCTTGTGTTCGAACTTTTTATTGAGCTTAATATAAGAAATTCTTGATGCCTCCAAAATTCAAGTCTTGAGGCAGGTACGAGTATCTTCCGAGGTAAAAAGTTTAAGAGCTATATTTCGAACTAAAGATAAAAAGGTCCAAATACAAAACCCTAACTTCTTTAACATCTATGAGAAGTCTAAATCATGGTTTTAACATAAAAGACAATTCATACCCAAGCCAATCTTTCTTTGTTTCTCTCTCCAATTACAAAACCCTAATTTCTTTAATCTCTCTCTCATATACAAAACTATATTCTTTATTTTTTCTTTTTTCTTTTTTCTTTTTTTTTTTCATTTTTTGGCTGACCAACTATTCATCTTTTTTCCCATTCGTCACAGAAATTACCCAAATGCCATTATATTTTCTTGTTCTTTAAAAAATAATATTCACTATTATGTGTACCTACTTTTCAACCCCTTTGATTGACATTGAAATCATTAATAGTTCCGAACTTTTGTTTGAGTTTTGTCCTTTTAAGTTTTAACCACTCATAATAAATGTTTGATTTTTTATGTACAGCTGATCAATTACTTTTTTATTTTTTAGATAAGCTGATCAATTACTAAAGTTAATGTTTTTAACTTCTCATTTAAATTCAAATTTATCCATTTCTATTCCTTAAGTACATAAACATTTAGCTCAACATTAATCGACACCTGTGATCAAGAGATCACAAGTTCGAATCCCCACACCCACTTATTGTACTAAAAAAATTATTATTATTATTTGTACTTTCTCTTAGAATATTATTAAGGTTCGAAACTTATTTTGGTTCCTATTCAGTTTTGGTATTAGTTTTTCAAATATTTTTCTCTCTAATTATAGAAACATAAAAATTATTTTAGCCATTTCTATTAATCTTTTTTAAATTATTTAACAAAGACCCATATAATGCATTTTTATTCATTTACCAGATGAAAGTAAATATAAGTCGCAGTTGGAGTAGAAGTATTAGGTTTCAAGACGATGAATTCAATTATATGTGCTTAATAATTAATGAAAAGTTAACGAGGTGGACTACCATGGCTTGTTATGCCTAATTTAGGGATTAAAATAAAATGTTTTAAGAACTAAAATGGATTGTAAATAATATTTTGGTTTTTGTATATTCCACTTTCGTTCATTTTAATTAGTTTTTGGCTTTCAAAATATCAATTTTGATCTATATACTTTTCATTTTTTTTATTATCCAGAGTCGGTGGCCCTTTGTTCTTTATGCCCCTATACTTGGAGGGTATGCACATTATCTCACATCCGTACATACGCAAGGACTTATCGTTTGGTGGAAATTGCGTCCCCGTAAACTTTCCAATTTTTATCTGTTTAAGTTTATTATTATACTTTTATAATGTGGCTATTCCGATCCATATTTCTAAAATGTTAACAAAAGATTTATACACATTGCAAACTCTTTAATAAACATTTATAGCTAAATTTCAAGAAATTTATTAAGTGAAATTCATGCAAAAAATTATGATACAAAAATAGAGAATATAAAGAAACTAAAATAGTCACTTTTTAAAAGACCAAAATGAATGTGTCAAGAGTACAAGAATTAATGGATAAAACCTGAAAGTATATGGATCCATAAAAATGGACATTTTGAGAGTATAAAAACTAAAATGAACTAAGAGCACTAAAAGTAGAATAACCAAAGCAATTTATTAAACCATGCTTAAAAGTTTGGGGATTAAAATATAATTTAAACCTATTATTAATTATTGACAACAACACCCTTTGCAAATTTGGAGGATCTCCATGAAGAGCAAGTGACAAAAGTCAATGGGAAAGGGGCAACTTGATAGCAACTCTTCAAAAATGAAAATTTTATTGAAAATTAGCTATGAGTTGTGTAATTACTATTTGGTGCATAGAAAAAGTACAATTTACCATGCCTGACTAAAAAGGATCCATCTATTTTTTTCCTATTTATTATGTGATTTGAGTGAAAGTAACATGTCATATATTATAAGGCTAAAATATTTTTATTTTCTTAGAAAAAGAAAATAAATGAATGGTGTTAAGTGTGTAAAAATGTATTATAATGGAATAGCTTCAAAAAGACACATCAATTATTTTGTTCTTGAATAGTGTTTGGCAAACAGCAAATCTAGATAAAATATTCTTCAAGGTGAGGCAAAGATTGATATTATTCCTTGCTTTCATTCCAGAGAAGAAGATGATTAATGTTTCTTTAGTGAAGAAATTTTCTAGATTTATTTTCATTTTACTGAGAATATTATATGACATCCTCTTAAAAGTCGATCTATATGTAATTCTACTCATTAATGTATTTAGTAACTTTTTTAAGAGTCGTAAGTTCGATTTTTTCTATGATGAATAGAAAAATAAAGATAAGATAAAGAAAATTACCTTGAAAAAGAAAGATCGGTAGCGAGTAAGAAATAGAAAAAACTCACCATCATCATTTGTTTTACAACTAAAAATATTTGGTGAAAGAAATTCATAAATCTTTATTATGGTTCTCTAGCCACAAAAATAACAACTATTTTATTTGTTTGTTGCATAAATATGACATTTGAATCCTATTAAAAATGAAGCCCGTTTTTGTTACATTTGTTTTTAATTTTCTAATATAAAAAAAAACCAGATATATTTGATAACATACTTTTCAATTTATTATTATTATTATCTTGTGAAAACTTAAAATTTAAATATGTTTGACAGTGTTTTCTATTTTTCAAAAAATAAATTTAAAATTTGTTTAACATTATTTTATTGTTAGGAGAAATATTCAATTTTGAACATTAACTTAGTAAGATGAAATCAATTTTTAGCCTAAACATATATCGTACTGTAAACTTATTTAAATGCTACAATTTTTTATTTAGATAAAATATATTTTTTGGTCCTCGAGGTTTAAAGTAGGTGTCTATTTAGTTCTTGAAGTTTCAAAATGGACATTTTTAATCACTGAAGTTTGTAAAATGATTCTAAAGGGTCCCTACAATGCTCTGACTATTAATCACGTAACTTTTAAAATGACGTAGCTCTTAAATTGGTCACTATAAATATTTATGATGATTAGACTTTCAGTCTTCTTCCTTTCTTTTTTCTTATTCTCTCCTTCTCTAGCCAACTTCGTCGTCGACTGCCTCTTCACCGTTTTTCTCTCGCTGCTCGCTCCCCGTCCGAATCTAGAAGAGAACACTCCAGATCCATTCAAGATTTGGAAGAGGAACTTCCTTGCAAGGAAGTATGTGTCTCAATTCGTGGGGAAGTCGACGAATAGTGGGCAAGCGACGGCGACGAGGCGAACTGAATGCAGCAAGCAGTGGACGCCAGCAAGATTCGTTGAAGAAAGGAAAGAAGAGAAGGAGAGAGAAGGAAGGAAGAAGATAGAAAGTATCATAAAAATATTTATAATTTAATGTATTTTTGCAAAATCATCTATTATAATCACCAATTTAACGACCATATCATTTTAAAGTTAGTCAACTAACGATCAAAGCATTTTATGGACCATTTAGAACCATTTTACAATTTGAAAGTTCCAGTTTCGTCCTTCTCCTCCTTAACAATTTGAAAGCAAAGTTTACTTTATAGCTTCTATTCGATTTAGGGAGGTGGAACCACTTGATGAGTCCAATTACAGTCGTTGGTCCCAGAAGCTACTAATCTTCTTTGAGTAGTTGGAGATCGATTACATCCTCACTACTGCTCAGCTTGCCGACGATGCTGCTTAGCCTGCCACCTCTCAGCTTGCTGTCGTCGCCACTACTCAGCCCGTTATCACTACTGTCGTTGGTGCTTAGTCCACCGACACCACTTCAGTTGTAGTTGCTAATCCCATAATGTCCACTCCCGCTATCTTTGATACTAACAAATTCGAGAAAGACAACAAGATGGATCGCAAGAATCTCCTCAACCATATGAACAACTTTCTATTTGATAAGTTCGTAGTCCAAAAATTTGCAAATATTGTTTAGGATACTTTAGAATCTAGATATGGTGAGGGAGATGTAGACAAAAAGAAATACATCGTCGGTCAATGGCTACAATTTCAGATGTCAGACGACAAACCAGTAATAGACTAGGTTCATGAGTACAAACACCTAGTCAGTAATGTGTTGTCCGAAGACATGAAGATGTGTGAGATTTTTCAGGTGAACGTGTTGCTAGAGAAATTCCCTCATGCCTGGAGTGATTACCGCAACCACTAGAAACACAAGAAGATGGACCTAATTCTACAAGAACGGATCAACCACATGCACATAGAGGAAGCCAATATGAAAAAAGATAAGCTTTCTTCTCGGTCCTTAAATTCAGTTAATGCTAATTTGGTTGAATCTTTTAGTGCTTCCAAAGATAGAATCAAGAACAAAGAAAAACAGGTTTATAAGGATATAACACAAAAGACGAAAGGATTCCAAATCAAAACTGCTGGTGGAAGAATGAAGAAATCAAAGTTAGTCTATTATGTTTGTGGAAAATCTAGACACAAATCCTGCCAATGCGCACAAAGGAAAGACAGGTAAGAACAAAAGCATGCTCCACAAGCCAACCTTACAGAGGCGGATGATATCATTACTATCGTGGTTGTGGAAGTGATTCTGGTGGAGAACAAGTCTGACTAGATTCTTGACACTATAGCATCTAGACATTTCTACTCAAACCGTGACCTCTTCAACAACTTCCAAGACTTTATATTGATGGTGAGTGTGTTTTTATGGGAAATTTTGCCACTGCTGGAGTACTTGAAAAAGGGAAGATTCTCTTAAAACTTACCTCTGGCAAATCTTTATCCTTAAGTAATGTGTTATATGTTCCTTCCATACGTAGAAATCATGTTTCTGAAGTCTATTAAATCGAGCTTGACTTAATCTTGTGTTTGAGGACGGCAAGGTTATCATCATAAAAAATGGTGACTTAGTTGGTAAAAGATATCTAGTTGACGGATTATTCATTCTTGGCAGTATTTCTACTTCTATGAATGAAATAGACTCTCGTTTTGCTTATATTGTTGAATCTCTTAATGTGTGGCATGGTAAACTAGGACATGTGAATCTTGCCTCGAATAAAAGGCTTAGAACTTTAAACTTAAATAATGTTTCCGAACTGCCTGCATCAGTAAGATGTCATGTTTGTATATAACCAAAATTTGCAAAAAAAATGCCTTTTGAACTTGTCACCGATAGCTGTACTGAACTTTTAAAATTAACTCATTTTGATTTAGTTGATTTCAAAACAACCTCTAGGAGAGAGGAAAAAATTACTATATTTATTTTGTTGATGATTTTTCTAGATATTCGAGAATATATCTTCTAAAATCTAAAGATGAAGTAAGGAGTATTTTTTTTAATTTAAAAGCTGAAGTTAAAATCCAACGAAACAGGAAGATAAAATGGTTGAGATCAAATAGGGGTGGTAAATATAGTGATAATTCTTTTAAGAAGTTTTATGAATCAAACGGAATTATATATGAAATCACTATTCCATATTCACCTCAACAGAATGGAATAGCCGAACATAAAAATAGAACTTTAAAAGAAATGATGAATGTTATGCTAATTAGTTTTGGCTTACTTGATAATATGCAGGGGAGACTGCTTTTTCTGTCTATTTTATTCTTAAAAGGGTTCCTCACAAACATCAAGATAAGACACCATACAAGCTCTGGAAATAATACTCACACAACCCAAGTTACTTGAGAGTGTTGGGCTGTTTAGCAAATGTGGCGTATTTAGTGTTCAAAAAACCTACGGTTGAATCCATTTGATTGTGTTTTTATTAGCTTTGCTCAAAATAGTTCTGCATATAGGTTCATGTGCTTAAGTGATAACTCAATCTGTGAATATAGAGATGTTGTATTATTTTTCAATTATTTTCCTATGATTAAACTGCTAGGTGAATCAAGTGAATTTTCAAAGCAAGCATCCATATCTTTGTCCTTTACTTTTGTTCATATGATAGATTCTGAACCTCAAACTGATGCTCTAATAGATCCCACACCAAGGAGAAGTAAAAGGTAAAATATTAATAAAAGTTTCGGACCTGAATTTTTAACTTTCTACCTAGTGGAAGTTTTTGACAAGATAGATGATCAATTTGCTTGCATGTATTTGATAGGTGAAGATCCCAAAATCTACCAAGAAGCTATAAATTTCTTAGATTCTGGCTTATGGAAAGAAGCAGTTAAAAGAGCATTAGACTTCATAGTTATGAATCAAACCTAGGCATTAGTAGCTCTACCAGTAGGAAATAAACCTATTAGATGCAAATGGATCTTTAAATGGAAATGAGACTAGATGGTACAATAGAAAAAATACAAGGCTAGATCAATAGTAGTTATGGGTTAACAAAAAAAAAAATGATATTAATTACTTCGATACGTACTCTCCCATAACCAAAATAACTACTATTAGATCTCTGATAGCCCTTGCTGCTATTCGTGGCCTAGTAATACATCAAATTAATGTAAAAATGTAATTCTCCTTTAATGGGGATTTAGTGGTTATAAGATTAACTATTCTGATACATGTGTTTACTTAAAATTGTTCAGAGTTGATTGTGTGATTGTATGTCTATATGTTGATGACATGTTAATCTTTGGTACAAACTTAGATGTCATTAATGAGACCAAGTTACTTCTATCATCTCATTTTGAAATGAAAGATTTAGGAGAGGCTAATGTAATACTTGGTGTGAGGATAAAGAAAAATGACAATGAGTTTTCTCTATGTCAGTCACACTATATTGAGAAAATGTTGAAGAAATTGGATCACTTTGATAAATCACCTATAAGAACACCTTATGATGCTAGCATGAGTCTTAGGAAGAATTAGGGCGATAGTGTATCTCAATATGAATATGCAAAAATCATAGGTAGTGTAATGTTTCTGACGAACTACACTAGACCAAATATTGTATATGTTGTGAATAGACTGAGTAGATATACACATAACCCTATTAAAGAATATTAGACTATTTTACATCGTTTATTAAGGTATCTTAAAGGACAATGAATTATTGTTTGCATTGTAAAACATTTCTTATTGTGCTAGAAGGATATTGTGATACAAACTGGGTTACAGGTAAACAATGAGGTAAGCTTCACCAGTGAATATGTGTTTACTTTTGACAGAAGAGCTATCTCATGGAAATCAACAAAGCAAACCTGAATTGCTTGTTCCACCATGGAATCTAAGTTCATAGCAGTTGAACTAGCAGAGTAAAAGACTGGTTGACTGAAAAGTCTTCTTGAAGATGTGCCATTGTGGGAGAAATTTATACCTGTATCCCTACACTATAACTCACAGGCTGCCATAGGGATTGCAAAAAATAGTGTGTACAACGGCAAGAGACACCATATACGCCTTAGACATGGGTAATAAAACAGTTGCTGAGAGATGGAGTTATCTCCTTGGAGTATGTGAGATCTGAGAGGAACTTGACGAATCCTCCTACTAAAGGACAAACAAGAAGGATAATTAATGAGTCTTTATGTTGTATGAGACTTGTTGCACCTCTGCTTTATAGCTAGAGGATAAGTGCAAGTGTACACTGTCACAAGTAGTAATCTGGAAATATTCCAAGTTCGTCCCTACAAGGACTAGTTTTTCTTTTAAAATTGAATTTGAAAATTGTTGGAATGAGCAATCAGGTTTGTGATAAAAATTGGTGAAATTGGTTGAACACGAAAAACACAAGAAAATAATAGAATTTAAAAGGCCAACCCTCTACTACTGTTTAGTTCTAAAATGATGAATTACACCTACCAAATGTGCCTGTAATTACGCTCAATTTATGCAAACTGGTTCAACTCCTATATTTCATACCGCTTTTGGTTTGTTTAGAAGTTTAGGCTAGTATTTACATATGTCTATGCAACTCTAGAATCCTAAATAAATTAAATGTTAACTTACGTTTAATGTGGAAGAGAGCCTATGTCTAGGATTTTGTTTTAGTTCTTATTTCTAAGTAACTTCTCGTTTTACCTTGATGAGATCCGTTTGACTCTAAACCTTTCTCAGAATTAAATTCAAATTAATGTGATTTAAACAAGTGGCCAACAAGAAAATCAACTAGATAAATTGTATCAATCAAGATACGCAAAGAGAGCGTAATACGCGGTGCTCACTATACATGTAATTTAAAATAGATGAACTAAACCATTCGTAGGAGGGTTGAAAAATTAATTTAGCTACTCATGGAATTAAAATAAATGCAATAGCAAAAGAAGATAACAAAAGAATGCATTTTCATTGAATCGAGAAAGAAGAACACAATTAAAGTAACTAGAATTGCGATAAAATAAACAAGAAATAATTGTAAAAACAATAAAGGAAGAACAAAACTTAAAGCTGAAATTAAAACTTAAAAGCTAAAGTTGACAAGAATTTAAGAAGAAAAATCAGAGCATGGAAAAGAGATGTGTAGAAGTGATGCTTGGAGGCTCCTTTTATATGCCATGAAAGTAACAAGGATTTGAGAAATTCAAGGGAAGTTGGCAACCACTTGTTGTAGAGATAGTAAGAGTAAAACCGAATCTTGGATCAATAATTTAGTCAAAAAGTTGTTATTCCCGTTTTAACAATCTATGCATCGAATGTGTTGGCGCATTGTGAAGCTGGAATTTCCAAAACAATTGGTTGGCCCATCCTTCTAATAATATAGAAATATTTGGCGTGCGATGTGCTTGACGCATTGCAGTCATCAATTTCCAATTTTCCTTAAAAAATAAACAAATTTTTCATCAATTAGCCTCTATTTGCTTCTAACTAATTGTCTAAGTCCTTAATAACGAAATATGCACATTTTCCATTAATTATATGCATTAATATACATTTTCCATCATAATTAATTCCCAACTAAGCATGTAAAACTACTCTTTTTAGCCTTTAATCAAGTCTTATCAAGATTAAAACCATGAGGTTCCTCACTTACGTGAATCATAGCCCTTCGTTTGGGTGGTTTACGTATGGAAATTGATGTAGTGAAACATTGTGTGAATTCATAGCCTTTATTTGGATGGTTCATGTATGGACTTGATGAATTTAACATTATGTGGATCTATATCCCTTATTTGGGTGGTCCATATATGAACTTGATGGATAATACTTGTCATAACGTCATTGCGATGCAGAGCAATCGACGTCATCCCCTGAAAGGTCTCTTTCAAGATAATGGTTTGGAGTCACGACCAACCATTTACGAGGTGTAATTGGTCAACTATTTTAAAACATTTGGTCTGTGAAAAACACATTGTTGGTTTAGCACCCTACGTTCGAAAACGGTACCACATTTTGTCAAAAATTATCCTATTATTTTATTGGTCAAAAAAGAGAAAAAAAGTTTTTTATTTTATTTTAAATGTCACACGTTATTAATTCACGTTTTAATACTAAAACATGAATTAAGGTATGAGTAGCACGAGGGCCATTAAGAAAACTTAACACCTCGAGAATATTGAAAGGTTCTAATATCCATCATTGGAGTTTTTAAAATAATAATTAAAAAATGTAATTAAAAAGTTAATAATTTTTATTTTGGGTACAAAAGGACTCAAACTTGGATCATGGAAAAAGCTTTTATTTTTTTTTAACACTTTTCATTTATTTTTATAGAAAATAAACGTTACTTAAATTCTCTTTAAAAATCCCAAAATCTTTGTCTTTTTAATCATTTAGGAAAACTTTATTTTTAATCAAATATTTTATTTAAATATCCAACATTTTATTTATTTTGAATTTTAAAAAAAATATCAAAACTTAAAACAAAATCTTTTTGTTTTTTAAACAATTGTGTTGATTTATCAAATAAAATATTTTTGTTTGAAAAGAAATTTTACTTATCAAAACTTTATTTAAAAAATACTTAGAGAAGATTCTTTCTGTTTAAAAAAATGTTTTCTTTTCTTTGAAAAAAATAATTTTTCTGAAAAACATTTTCTTCTTTAAAACAAAATTTTCTTTTTGAAAACAAATTTTACTTATTTTTAAAAAGTTCCTTTACAAAACAAAATTTTCCTTATATATATATATAAAAAATCCTTTCCAAAATATTTTTTTCACTACTCACTTAAAGCGTACTGCAGAAGGAAGTCGTCGGATTGTTGCTATATTGTTGGTTCTCTGTTCGCATTTTGTAGGAGGCTTCACGGTCAAGGGAGTTGAAGGATGATACAACTTGCTTAGTTGTAGATATTATTCCATATGAGCAACCTATATTGTTACCACTAACTCCAAGGAAGAAATAAAATGTGCTCGCCTCACTCTTTAGGAAGAAACATCAAAACTCTTCGGGGAAATCTGCAAATAAACTTTTTGCTGTTGGAGTTATGAATGAATTGTTTGAAGAAGGCTCTATGCTTGCTGAAAGGTATTTGCACCGGCTCCGGAGATCTACTGTGTGTTGATCTGCAATGCTTAAGTGCTGTCGTCGTTCACGCTGTCGGCCGGCCACTACTGTCGGAGTTTGTGGTAGTTAGGTGTTGTGGGTGGTTTTTTGAGAGGAAGATAAGATGAAAGAATATTGAGGAAGAATAAACAATGGAGGAAGAAGATGGAGTTGAGTTTATGTGTGAGGAGAAGAAAAGTGTTTTTTTTTAAGAGAGATGGTGGGCCATGGTGGATTTTCTCATAAAATAGAAAGGGAAGGAAAAAAAATTACTCAAAAACTTCTTTATTCATTTCTTCTCTATTCTTTGTATGCTCTTTATTCTGTATTCCCTACCCTCTGTGCTGTGTTCCCTCTCTTAAATAACAAAAAAGTGCAACGGTAATGCTGTATGAGTCAAAAGGCTTAGAGAAAATAGGGGAAGAAGTGTTAAGTAATGAGAGTAAGAAAAGAATCCTAATGAGTTCTCATGGAGATTTTCCCATTTTCTTGATGTTTGTGAACAAAATAACAGTGAGTTATATAGCATCTCACTGCAACAGAATTACAATAACAAATTCCATATCAAATCTAACTTTACATATAATCTTATAGGCGTTGACTTAGTTGCTTTTGCAGTGGATTCTAATCTCGATGTTGATCCGACGCAACTTACCGGTGATAGTCGCAGCACCAGGAGCTTTCAAGGGAGGCAAACATGTATATCTCGATAGTAGCCGATAGTGGCATACCTTCCGGATCGAGGGTCCCCCCCGGTAAACACCATACAGGCAAAATACCAGCGGGGGGAGGAGGCCCTTCTCACTTAAGCTCAAGCATTTACTCGTCTTGGGGCTAACGTGGGATCTGCTCAAGGACCTACCTACCGGTTTAGGTAAATATCTAATGCGCTCCCTGACGGGAGAGGTCATTTTTTGAGGAGAAACTATGCGCTTTTCAACAAAAATGGTCGGAAGAACGGGTTTAAAAATTAATTAATATATATATATATATATATTAATTAATATATATTACCGGCTGGCTGGTTTTTATGCAAAAAAGACAAAACGGAATTGGATTTCCACTCATAAGGAAGGAAGGTTAGATACCTTTGACAGGGTTGTCTTTTTGGTTGAAATGGGATGGTGTTCAAACTCCCGAAATGCAGAACTGTTGTGTCCACACAACCGTGCTGACAACACGTGCAAGTATACACGAAATTGTCGATTGTAGTACAAAACGAAGTCGAATCCACAGAGACTTTGGATTATATTTTAAATGATGTTCACATGTACCAAAAGTATAAAACAAAGAAATATAGATGTGGTGTCGTAACTTAAACAAATAAAATAAACAAAGCAGTAAACAAATCTCAACAGCAGACACACTTCGTAGAGCTGATAATAAGAAGAAGAAACAGTACAGAATGCAAAAAAAGAAGGTTAACAGATACGAAAAAGCGGGGGAGATTCAACATGCGTTCACAAACCTCTCAACCTACCATTTAGCTCACAAATATTCATTAATGTCCAACTCGACTTTGTTCCCTTCCGAGACACCCAAACATGGATACCCATAACTCCCATTGCTAAGTTTCCAAGCAATAAAAACAAGTTCTAGGCATGATTAGAAGACCTCATTCTTGAGAATACATAAATACTATTGAAAAGTACAAATCACAAATGAAGCAAGTCAGCAAACCATAAGCCCTTCCGTGTCAATAAAGAAGCTAACATACAGAACAAAGCGGCCAACAATGCTCAATAAGATATAAGAAATAAACACAGCTCCATTAAAAAACGAATATAGCAGCTAGAGTTTAAGTTTCATAGCAGTTACAACATATGAATCTCCCCTGAAATGGGGTTTAGCTCATGAATAAAGAAGAAAATACAATGGGTAAAGGGAGAAGATAATCCATCTTAGGGAACAGCAGAAAAACTGAAGAAGAAGAAGAAGATGACAGCTCGAAACTGCAATGGAATATCCCTTCCGTCGTCAGCTTTTCCGCCCCGAAAATGGAGAGAATCCTCCTCATTGTCGTGTCAACTCTCAAAACGTGCTTCTATTGGGATCTATGTGTGGCGGCTAGGGTAACATACCCCTTTTATATCGGGTTCTATTTTTAGGGCACTCGACTACAATTTGTACGGACATGATAAATCTCGTGTCTGGGCTGTTACTGCACAGTGAATCCATGCTCCAACTCTGCTCCGATCTGCCTTGAAAATGTCCGGCTCACTCTTTTCTGGATTTAGCACTCTCTTTATGAGTCTTCTGCTTCCCAAACGTGTGCATTTACACCAAAAATACGAACATTTAGTGCAATATTTAGCTACAGCAAATATTGTTGGTAATAAATCAAACCATTTGTCTCACATTGGAAATTTATTCCTTTAGAAGTTGGTTTATAAACCAAAGTTGAGAGTGGCTTTATAACCTGGTTTTCGATAAGCCCAAAGCATACACCACATATGCGTTACCACAACCATTCGACTCAGGCTTGGGCCTGGGCCTTTCTTTTTGGAACAACAAATTTCTCGGTTCCAGCCAAAGACACTGTGGGCTATCGTTCTTTGATTTTCTTATTATTTTAAAAAATAAAAATCTATTTTTAGGTCATCCCTCGCTATAATAGAGCTAATCCCACCACTTCATTTAATCCTATCTTTCACTTCCCCTCCTTCACTACTTCATTCTTTCATCTTGTTCTTAAGGGTTTTCTGAACGGGATTTTGATTCCACTCAGTTCTGACGAGTGAATGTCTGAATTGGAGGTTGTGTTAACCTTGAGAAGCATTTTAGAAATAAAATGATTTAGCACCAAGATCGTGTCGAATTTTGCTTTCAAGACATTGGTTCCACCCACAACATGATGATGATTTCTTTTAAATTTTCCGGTTTTTTCCTTCTCATTCCGAGCAGTTATGAGATTTGCATTCTTGTGATTTTGAATTTGAAATAAATGAAAAAAGTTCAAGTATACACTCATCACAACTAATAAGTGGAATAAGTATTACGAGTATAAATCCTCAGGGACTAACGTAGGTTTTTTTATAAAAACGATAATGATTGGAGAATATGTAATTGATTTAAGATGACAAATAACACAAGTGATTTTGGTTCTGATATTTAAAAACTTAATGAAATAAAACCTACCCCTAGTTACTTCAAGTTAGCTAAAAAATTAAATTAAAATTTATTATTATGGTAATTTAAAAAAAAATATTAGCACAATTTAAAAAAAGAGAAAGGGTATATTAGTAATTGTTATATATCCGATTCCGATTCCAGACAGTTTTAGTAAAGAACATCAAAGGAATTCTGATTACGATTTCAAAAAAATTATGGTAAACAACATCAATGGAATAACATTACAATTCCGATTGATTTCATTACGATTGCTTTCCATTACGATTGCGGATAAGTAAACGTGGCCTAAGTTCATGATGCTTGATCCCAATTTTTGAGCTAGCTCCTTGTTAAGTTCTATCTTTTAGTATGAAGTGTGGGTATTTATGGCTAAGACTCACCTAATATAGCTATAAACTATTCTAATATTTTGTTAACTCAAATTGGAGTTTGGTTATGAAAAATATGGGTAATTTAGGAAGATACCGCATCTGTTTGGGTAGCAACTCTAACAACTTCGTTGCTAGAGCATCGATAACGTTGCAAACGGGACATAACCCCCACTTTTTACTACTAAATTAAAACCTTTCTTAGTTGCTCTGAGTATTTCCTCTTATTCATAGTCTATCCTTAGATTTTATTTACTTATGTTATTAAGTATTTTTATGTTATTAATAGTTTAGGATAACTCAAATCATATTTGTTTGGTTACTCATTACTTGAGTGAAAGTTGAAGTAGTTACTCAATTCCTTGTAGATTCAATCTTTTTATTACTTGCTACACAATTGGTATATACTTACACTAAGGTTGTAAGATTGTTAAAACTCGGATGCAGTCTTGCACACGAAGTTCGATAATATTTCAATGATCATTTATTAATGAAGCTGAAACATATTTATAGACTTAAACCTAGTAACTCTTTGTTACTGTGTAGTAAAAGAGAAACAAGCTAAGGAATAAGTTAAAGAAGGCTTCTATTAACGGATTACAACGGAGAAAACTAACTAACAGCCACTTCACTACACCAATTTTCCCGACCCAAAAATGAAACTCGTCCTCGAGTTTAAAAACAGTGGAGTTAGAAGGCGGTGAATAATCCTCAAAATAGAAACTCGCTTCTTCTTGTGGTTCAAAAATACTCCAACCGAAAATTTCTTTTTTAACTCATCAAAACAATGATAAAGTGACAAAACTGAATTAAATCCCAATAAATTTTGATACAATAGTTTGTTGAGATAAAAGTGTTCCAAATTATCAACATTTTTTTTCGGGATCCTTCTCAAAACTACCCACTTTCTTCTTCATTCTAACACTTCTCAAAAATTTCTTGGAATAACTAGAAATTGAATTGACTGAATGAGTTTGGTTCTCAACTTTCCCACACATTGAATCTTTCTCCTTCTTGGATCTACATTCTTGAAGTCTACTTGGAAGGAAGAGCTTTCTTGCGTTCTCTTGTAGCCTATGCTCTCGAAGTTCCATGAAAATTCTGAATTCCTCCACCTCTTCACTTCCGCCAGTAATATTACCAATTTGTAAAGAACCCAATTTTTTTCTAGCAAGATCTTGGTTCTCTAAAGAAATTAACTACAATTCAACCACAGCATGACCTTCATGCAGCAAATCAGATTCGAATTCTTGAGGTTGGTAAATTGGACGTTCTCCAGTTTGTCCAACTTCAATAATATTAGCTTCAACCAAATCTTTCTCAACTCTAGCCACACGAGTTTCGTTAGGATCTTCATCAAATTCTACGGCATTAGTGAAAAGTTTCTCCAAACAAAATAGAATTTCATCTCCTTCATCAAAATAATTAGCAAAATTCAAAAGAAATTCATCTTTTATGTTATTTGAACTTATCTGAGGGAGTTTTCCTTGGAAAAAATCAGAGTCAATAAAAAATTCTCCCTTTCCGTTGGCTCATCTTGACAATTCTTGTGAAATTCTTGTGATAGTCTTGACTTCTTTGTGAAAACTTAGATGATGATGACACATCAGCATAATCCACTTCAGCAAACCAATCACCTCCAGCCCAACATGATGAGAATATACACACAAAGATGATTCCCACGGAAGCCCACTAATTGACATCAACAAGGCAACAAAGCAATTATAATTACCATACATAGCAGGTGGTATATTAGCCTTATACAGCAGCTCACAGTTCCCTTATACAAGAACTCTAAATTGGAATGTTTCTAAAACAATGGAAAGTGATCAGCCCACCAAATCATTATGTAAATGCAATTCTTACCGTTGAGATTGCTGACTATTAGGGCCAGCTAAAATCTTGCACTATTTTTACTTTCTTTCCTTTATTGAAGAACCCCTTCGAGCAGTATTTTGTAATGTATATAATCACCATGGATCAAGATCAGAAGGATAGAGAATTCTACTAAAATTGTCTTGTTGGTCCATTGATTCTTTTATGGTATCAGAGCCAGCTCGAAGGAATTACTTTTTTATCGATCCTTAAACATCCCTACCATCAGTCATGGCTAAACAAGAGACAATTCTTACAATCCAGTCTTTTCACCAATGCTCAAGTCTCATATCAATCAAATTGAGTGTGTCAAACTACCTACTTTGGAAGTCGCAAGTTCTACCACTAGTGAGGAGTTTGGGAATTGAAGACAATCTCAAGGAAAGCAAGAAACCAGAGGAGCTCTTGACTGACAAAGATGGAGAAACTATTCCAAATCCTCAATACAACATTTGGCTCAACAATGATGGCCTTCTAACCTCTTGGCTTCTAGGCATCATAACTGAGGATGTGTTGGCCACAATTGAAGGAACAGATTCAGCATACCAAATGTGGAAATCTCTAGAAGAACAACTCCTCACCGTTACAAAAGAAAACGAAATTCACCTCAATGAAGCCATCCTGAGTCTAAAAAAGAGAAGTCTCTCTTTAGATGAGTATTTGAAGAAAACTAAATCGTTTTGTGATTAACTTGCAGCTATGAAGAAACCAGTGGATGATCTCACAAAGGTGTTTCATGTTGCTAGAGGACTAGGAGCTAAATACCATGGATTTAAAACAGCCATGTTGTCCAAAGCACCATATCCAACCTATAATGAGTTCATCCTAGCTCTTAAAGCACATGAGGTAATGATAAATGCTGAAAACGACGAGGCAAAAGATGTCACAACTTGACCACAATCAAGCATTTTATGCCCAAAAAGGAAGAGGCAAAGGCAAAGGAAGAAATTTCTCTTCTAGAGGAAGAGGTTTCCCTCAAGGCAGACAAATCGCTCCTGAAAATGCAGGTTACACAAGTCCTCATAAAACGAGCTCTTTCCAAGGGAGACACAAAGACTCAGGTTTGTCCAATTCCCCCTTTCACAAAAATGAGAGACTGACATGTCAAATCTTTGGTAAAGGAAACCATACTGCATTGGAATGCTGGAATAGATTTGATCACTCATTCCAATCAAAAGATGTTCCCAAACCCTTGGCTGCACTGAACCTAAATGAAGGAGCAGACCCTCTCTTGTATGCTGATTCAGGTGCTACCTCACATATCTTGAATGATCCAAGTAAGATCCTACCTATCAACCTTATAAAGGAAAAGAAAAAATATTTGTAGAGAATGGAAATCAACTTAACATATCACATACATATTGGACAAGGCAAAATAATCACTAATTACAAAGATCTTAAGTTGGAAAATGTTCTAATTGTGCCAGAAATTAAAAAATATATAATCTCTATTAGTAAACTCACACAAGATAATGATTGCACCATCACTTTTCTTGCTGATAAATTTGTTATAAAGAACAAACAGGGGCGGATTCTTGCTGAAGGAGCAAAGAAAGGAGGGTTGTATGCACTTGATGAGCAGAAACAAAGACAAGAAGCCATGGTTGCAATATCTTCTCAAAATAAGGCTAATTCATCCATATGGCATAGAAGAATGGGACATGTGAATCACAACTCTCTCAAACTTTTAAGCGAACAAAGTCTGATAAACGTGTCCTGTTGGACAAAGCAAGAAAAAATATGTGAAAGCTGTCAAATGGGAAAAAGTTGCAGATTACCCTTTGAATCTAATCATGTTTTAAGTTTATTTCCATTAGAAGAAATACATTGTGATTTGTGGGGCCCAAATCCTATAATTTCCTGCCAAAACTTCAAATATTATGCATGTTTTGTTGATGAGTATTCAAGATTCACTTGGCTATACCCTCTTAAAAGAAAATCAGATTTTTTCTCTTGTTTTAAAAAGTTCAAAATACTAGTTGAAAATCAATTTGACAGGAAAATCAAAGTATTTCAAAGCGATGGAGGTGGTGAGTTCACCTCTTTTGAGCTCAAGAAACTCTTGGAAGAAAGTGGGATACACCATCAATTCCTTGTCTATTTACACCTCAACAAAATGGGGTGGTGGAGATGAAACATCGTCATATTGTAGAAACAGGTTTGACTCTTATGTTTCAATCTAATATGCCTTTAAAATATTGGGTGGATGCATTTCTCACTGCCGTGTATCTCATTAATAGAATGTCATCCAAGGCTCTTAATGAGCAAATTCCATTTCAAAAATTGTTTCAAAAGGCTCCTAATTATAGTGGCATCAAGGTATTTGGATGTAAATGCTTCCCTTATCTTAGAAACTATGGTAAACATAAGTTTTCAAAAAGAACATATCCATGTGTTTTCATCGGATATAGTCCTATACACAAAGGATATAGGTGTCTAGATCCGAGAAGTAATAGGGTATACATATCTCGCCATGTGATCTTTGATGAAGAATGTTATCCTTTAACTAACAATGCACAACACACAAACAATACACACCTTGTAGCTACTGAATTCTCAGGTTTTGAAGAATGGGAGAACACATCAGAAGAATCAAACAAGGCAAAATCACAGCCAACAGCTCTTGGAGAGCCAATCAAAACCTCACACTGTTGTGACATAGAGAATAAAAGTAGTTCACAAGAAGGGTCAATTGAGGAAGAAGATCATTTTCAAGAAAATAATAGGTCGCAGGAGATTATAATTGAGGAAGAAAATATTTCACCTACTACCAACACAGGAGATGATACTCAAGGAATAGAAGAGTCTACCTCAAACAACAGAACACCCATCTTCAACAAACACAATGAACATTCTCATCTCCTTAACCTTCCTAACTCTAATATATCAATTTCTAACAATCTTCCAGATATTAGCAAACAGTTATATGTGGATCTTAACTTACATTCCGGTGAACAAAATTCTGCAGGTGAACAAAATGATAGTAGTACAAGAACATCACATCCAGAAGGCTTATGCCAAATTCCATCGGGTGATCACATGGTTACAAGAAGGAAATTAGCCCAAAATCCAAACCTTGACCATGAATTACACCAAGCTATACAAAAGACAAAAACCACTACCAAACAAATCCAATCTCTCCTTACCACCAACAACACCGAAGAACCCAAATCATATAAGATAGCTCTCCAAATACCTCATTGGAAATTAGCGATGGAAGAAGAAATGCAAGCACTCATCCAAAACCACACTTGGGACCTAGTGCTAAAACCAAGCAACATCAACACCATTGGATCCAAATGGATTTTTAAGACTAAACTTAAGGAGGATGGAAGTATTGAACGATACAAAGCACGACTAGTGGGCAAGGCTACTCACAAGTTGAAGGACTTGACTACGAAGAAACATTTAGCCTCGTAGTAAAGGCTTCTGCAATACGAATTATTTTAGCCACTGCTACAAGTTTGAACTGGACTTTAAGACAATTGGATGTAAAGAATGCATTTCTTCATGGGACACTCAAAGAAACAGTATACATGACACAACCACTGGGATACCAGAACTCCAAGTTTCCTCATCACGTGTGTAAGCTCAACAAATCAATATATGGATTGAAACAAGCCCCAAGAGCATGGTTTGAAAGGCTTTCAAAATATCTCCTTCACCTTGGTTTCATGTGTTGTAGATCTGACTCTTCAATGTTTATTTTTAAACAACATTCCTTTACCTTAATTATGTTAATATATGTTGATGACATAATTTTGATAGGAAATGATAGCAATGGCATTCAACACCTTGTAGACCAACTTGGAGATGAATTTGCAATCAAGGACCTCGGGAGATTACATTATTTTCTCAGAATAGAAGTGCACACTACAAATCAAGGATTATTTCTCTCACAAACCAAATATGCGAAAGAAATCCTCCAAAAGAATAACATGGAGACAGCATCGCACTTCAACACCCCAATGGCATTAAATAGTGCAATTGAATTCCCAAAGGACCAAGATCCAGTTGATGCTACTCTATATAGAAGTATTGTGGGCTCATTACAATATTTGACCCTATCACGACCAGATATCACACAAGCTGTCAATAAAGTTTGTCAGCACCTTCAAAATCCCATGGGTCAAAACTTCCAAGCCGTCAAACGAATTCTAAGATACATCAAAGGGACAACAGACTACGGTATACTTTTCCATAAAAATAGTCCCTTAAATTTATATGGTTTTTGTGATGCAGATTGGGGAGGATGTCAAGAAACTCGACGAAGCACGACAGGATTTTGTATTTTTCTTGGAGCCAATTGTATATCATGGTCCTCAAAGAAACAACATACCGTCGCAAGATCAAGCTCAGAAGCAGAATATAGATCAATGGCAAGTACAATTGCTGAACTCACATGGATAACCTTCATCCTAAGAGATATAGGAATCAAACTCCTTCAACCACCACAATTGTTTTGTGACAACCTGAGTGCTCTTCAAATGTCTATCAATCCTGTTTTCCATGCTAGAACTAAACACATCGAGATGGACTATCACTTTGTTAGAGAAAAGGTGGCATTGGGATCACTCGTCACTCGGTATGTTCCATCTACTGAACAACTAGCAGACATCTTTACTAAGCCTCTCGCCAAGACTCCCTTTCGAAATCTACGGTCCAAACTTGGAGTTCACGCTCTAGCACACTCCAGTTTGAGGAAGAATGAAAACTTAGATGATGATGACACATCAGCACAATCCACTTCAGCAAACCAATCACCTCCAGCCCAACATGATGAGAATATACACACAAAGATGATTCCCACGGAAGCCCACTAATTGACATCAACAAGGCAACAAAGCAATTATAATTACCATACATAGCAGGTGGTATATTAGCCTTATACAGCAGCTCACAGTTCCCTTGTACAAGAACTCTAAATTGGAATGTTTCTAAAACAATGGAAAGTGATCAGCCCACCAAATCATTATGTAAATGCAATTCTTACCGTTGATATTGCTGACTATTAGGGTCAGCTAAAATCTTGCACTATTTTTACTTTCTTCCTTTATTGAAGAACCCCTTCGAGCGGTATTTTGTAATGTATATAATCACCATGGATCAAGATCAGAAGGATAGAGAATTCTACTAAAATTGTCTTGTTGGTCCATTGATTCTTTTACTTTGGTCTATTAGGATTTAGTCGCATACCTGACTGTTCTCCTTCAAATGCAAAAAAGTCATCTTCCTCTTCACTTGAGGAATCGACCAACGGCTCATGATGCAAACAAATGGTTCCTATTGAATGAGAAAAAGATCCTAGATAACTTCATCACCTCTAAGGCGGAACAAATTTTGCAAATCCCTTACCTAGAAGTGAATAAGAAAAGAATTTTCTCTATTAAATTTCCTACCGTTTGGGGTTGAAAATCCAATATGAGTATAAGGCTACCTCCTCTTCTAATTCGAACCTACATACTAATTGGTGGAAGCGGTTTGGAAAGCAAACATAGTCCCTGAAAAGTCAAGATTGTGTGTTGAAGGATAGTGAAGGACTTTATACCCATTAAAACTAATCTTTAACATAAAAGAATAAATACTAATAAACTGCTCTAGAATCTCTATTTAAAGTTTAAAATACATATAACCAAATCCCTCATTCATTTATATCAAGAAATAATTTCTAAATCCACAAAATTGAGACTTTATTAATATGATAATACTATCGTTATGATAAGTGAGACAAAAAGAATCAAAAAGTAATTAAGAAATGGAAAATAAAGACACCTTTTTTCAACATTATTAGTTCAAGTATATAACCCTACTCCACCATAACATGCCTTCTAGAAAACAAATGAAGATAAAATAATAATTAAAAAGATTAAACAACTTAGCATGTCCCATGGTGATATATATAATTGATTTAAGAAAAGTAAAAATTGATGACATGGGTGTTTTATTGCATAAATAATTCAAAATACAATTATATATAATCATCATGTCAATTACACTCAAACCTCAAAGAAACAACAAACACTTATTAAAATGATTTCTTTCCTACGGATTTTTAATCATAAGAACTCAAACTAATCACGATATTAGTAACCTCTCTCTCTGAGAGAGTATAGATTCAAATCTTCATTCCTATTTTTGAAATGGGATACTTAGAACAATGTTTTAAAAATACTATCATATTTCAATGGTAACATTAAAAATAAATGATTTCTGCGATCAAATGAGAGAGAAGTCTCTCATTATTCGAATTCTTATGCTCCATTTTGGAAAGAGCTAGAGTGGTGTCTAACCCATAAAGCGCATGTTTTCTTTGTAAAGCAACAGTACAATCCTATACTTGCCCTGATAAAAAAGGAGCGTCATGTCTAATCCTAGACAATTCTTCAGTTTTGCCTTCTAACAATTAAACGATGAGACGAGCAATACCAGATATATGATCATGTGATATTCTCCACACACCTGAAAACCCATCGTAGTCAAGATCTTTCTTTTTCGCCTAAACATGGTAAACTAAGACAAATACAACATTAACATCATCGTCTCTCGCTACGTACAAATCCCACCGTCATATTTGAATTTTAATTCTAAAAATAAATAGTTTCACCCATATGAGAGAGAGAGATTTGTTTAATATATAGAATAGAAAGCAATGGAAGTGGGCATTTTGTTTGTGTGTTTTGTGTTTTGAAGGGTTCAAAGATGGTTGGCAATGGTTACTTTAGTTTGTGGGCCCACCTTGGGTTTGAGTTTCATGCATTTGAGGGCTGTCCATTATCTTACCCAACTTGAATGTCGGGCACATGCACCACTTCTTTAAATATATTTTCTTTTTTTCCATAATATTGTCGGTTTTTAAAAAATAAAATAAATATATTTTTTATTTTTTTATAATAATAATTTTAAAACCCTTTTCATTCCCCCAACCTCTACCTTTCCCACCTTGATTCACTTGGATCCAAAGTTTTAAATATCGACGGAAATGTTGATGTCGAGATGGGTAATTCTAGAATGATTATAAAAATAAATATTTAAATTAACAAATAAACATTTTCAACCTTTCTAAATAAATTAAAATTTATTTGATATTAATATTAGGTTTATATTAGTAATATTTATTGATATTTTTCATATTTTGTTGATTTTTCTTGCAATACTATAGAAACGTCGATTTATCCCATATATTGATGTTGAATCTATGGATACATGGAAACATCAATGAAAATATTATTCAAAAGAAAAAAAAATCATATCAATACTATTCTATATTCTCCCTCAATCTTTATCAATAGCCATTTCATTCGTAACTAATAAAAAAAACAAATTATATATATATATATATATATATATATAATTTTTTTTTTTTAGAATTTTTAGAATTTTCACTTTTATAATTAGTCAAATTCACAATTATTAAAACCACTTCTTTTAGGTGTTGGTAATAATTTTGTTTTTAATTTTATATTTTTTTAAATTAAATTTCGAAATAATATTATATCTGTTGCTTTCTATCTCGTTTTTCAAGTTTGTTTTTTTATTTTATTTCAAAGAACAACTCGTGGATTTTTAAAAACTTATTTATTTTGCGTTGAATTTAGAAAATGTTTCAAAAAGTAAGTTAAAAACGAAGAAAAATGTTAGTAAATAAACATGCCTTTTAAAATTCGAAAATAAAAATATCTGCAAGCCCTTATTTTTTTAATTTGTAACTTGAATTTCAAAAATATTTCTATAAATTATATTACAAGTACAAAAAAATAACTAATAATTTGACCACCATAAATCAAATTATTCTTTTAAATTGATTGATATATACTTTGTTAAAGGACTGAATGATTTTTTTTTTTTTTTTGAAAAAGAGAAAACTAATTGACAAATATTATCAATATAATTTATGAAGTTAGAGATTTCTTCAACAATTGATGTGTTTGATATACTTATTTTCTTTTAAAAAATGTAAATAAATTTTTAATTTCTTTTTTAGTATATGACTTATATGCATGTAAGTGCAACGCCAATTAATAATATTACAATACAATAATATAATAATTTATAATTTGATTAGTCCAAAATAATTATTAATCATTTATTTAATGCCTTTTAAAAAATAGTTTGTGAACATGCACATAATTATGTAGCTTATTTAAATATTTTAGAGATTGGACATGTTTTGGTTGGTGTCTACATAAAATAGATAATAAACAAAAATTTAAGAAACAAAAAAAAATTCAATATGTTTTTAACTAATAAAATTAAATTCAAACATATTTTAATACGAAATGTCCTTGACCAAATTGAGCCCATTTTAGTGACTTGTTATTTATCACCATTATGCGTGGAAAATAAGGTCCTGTTTATAATTTTTTTTTCTCTCTCTCTCTTTTTTCCTTTTGTTTTTTTTTTTTTTGTTTTTTTTTTACTTTTTTACTTTCTGTCATTTAAAAACAAAACTTTGGTAACTACTTTTTTTTTTGGGTTTTTTTATTAGAAAAAATCAATATATGTTTGATAGAGTTTTGTGTTCTATTTATAAAAAAAATGAACCAAGTTTTGTTTAATTATGAATTTTTTTATCAACTCTATAATAATCATCAATTTCTAATTTATCTTTTATTCAATAAATAATATGTTGTTTTATATAAGTATAGTTTTTACACTTTATTACTATATTAATATTTATAAGATATTAGAGAGATATAAGTTTTTAGAGAGATATTTATTAGAGATAGAAATAAGAAAGAAAGATAAGACAGTTACTTGCTTGATGTTGGAGAGAAAGGGGGCAACCTGTGAACAATGTGTAAAATTATGGAGAGTTTGTTTGATCGCAAAAATGACTAAGTTCGCGGACCTCCGTCCGGACCGAAAGATGACTTGGAGGAAGAGTTGGAGAGAACCGAATAGGAGACCTACAAGATAGAAAACACTCCACCGCCTAAGTCAAGAAGAATCCGAGTAGTATCTCTAGAGAGAAATACTGCATTCGCGTACCTGAAATTAGAGCAAATGCTCTCTATATCTAGGCGGGATCTCCGACAGGGTCCCGACAAAGTCTCAGCGGCTCTTTAAGGTTGCTGTGAGTTGCGGCGTGCCATCGTGGATTTTATCGAAATATAAGATTGAGCCGACTAGGTCCCGATCGGTTCGACCAAAGAATGGGAACATGACCAAGAGAATCTTGATCAGATCGACCCTTGAGGGCGTCGGCTCGATATCAAGATTTAATACCGAGGCAGATAGATTTGGCTTTATCATCCCAAGGCCATGTGTGGCTGTTCCTCTAATCGAAATATGCCACGTGTGAGGTTAAAAATCACCACAGAGTTGATTTTTTAAAAATAAAAATAAGCATTCATAAAATTTTGGGATTTTATTTTTAATATTTACTTACAATTTTAACAACATTTATCAAACAATATTATTTTCGAAAAATAAAAATCAGAAACCAGAAATTAAACTGAGGAGGTTATAAATTTGTCACCAATTTTTTAAACGTAGTTAGGATTTAAAAAGATTATTAATATTAATTACAAAACAAAGTAAATTTTTGGTAAGGATGAGTTTAAAAAAATTAAAAAGTCAAAAATAAAATCGCTATGAAACTTGTCGAACAAGAAAATGTGCGTCTCGTGAATAAAACATACCTTAAATTTATTCATAAAGTTAGCAAATATATATAAGATTTAAACATGATAGATTTATTTTGTTTGTAATTAAACTAAATTATTCTTTAATTGTTTTTTATATATTTATTTTAAAAATAAATTGTATAATATTCTCTAGAAAAAAAACAGTAGAAAGCATAAATAAAATTATTATCAAATACGGCCTTATTGTTAAAGTTAAATTTTGATTTATTTTAATTTCTTTTTAATTTTCCCCAAAGTTTACAAATAGTCCTTTCATATCAATTCTTTATTGATATTTAAAGGAGAAAAAAAAACGAAAGAAAAAATATATTGAGATAGACATTTACCAAAGTTTACAGGCGGACCTATTTTCAAAGAAAAACTATTTTAGGGACTAATTTTAAAAATCTTACGAAAATATAGGAATCAAAAGTTGAATACTTTAGGTCCTACCGAAAATTTTATGCTTTGAAATTTCTTTGATATGTTTTTTTTTATATTTTTTAAAATATATTTGAATTTGAGTCAAATTTAAATAAACAACACTAAAGTTTTATAAACTACTTTCTTTCTAATTTTTAAAATTTAATACTTTTTTATAGGAAAAACATCACTTTTTTTAGTACAATACGTGAGATTCGAATTCACTATTTTTTGGACAGAGAATTCCTTAAACAATTAAGCTATGCTCGGGTTTGTTAGGAAAAAGATCATTTTTAAACCTAAATTTGCGAGATGTATCAAATTTTATCCTAAACTTTCAATTTCATTAAATTGGACTTTACACGTTGTGAAGTTTTGCCATCGTTCACCTTAAATTTTAAAAAGTGTTGCAAATATTATCATCTAATAAGTTTTTATTTGATAAATTGTTGAAAAACCTAGTCTCGTATATGTCAATAAATTGATTGGATTAAGACAAAACGAGATTTTTTTTTGGTGGAAATTTGTATGTTTTTTTTGTGTTATTTAATAGTTGAACTTTCATTAAATTGGTAAGTATTTAGAAGCTTTTTACATTTTTTTTTCCTTCTTTTTTTTTTAAATGTAACAGATTAATTAGCAGAAATTGAATTGTGAGTAAAAATTACCGTAAATAATGATTTTTTCCCCCGAAAAGATCACAGCCACAAATCCAAAGACAAAATATCCCATCCGTTAAAAAAAATCAGTATCGATATTTTCAATTTCTCCCGGAAAGCTTCTCATCATCACTCACTCAATCCACCTCCAGATTTAGTCTCGAAAACGACGCCAATTGATGTCGTTTGGACGTTTTTACCATAATACCCCCATAGGTTTTTTTTTTAATAATTTTTTAACAAATAATAATAAAGAAAACAAAAACCAAATGAGCCAGTTTTAGCTTTTCCCTTGTCAGTGTTGGTCCCTTTGAAACTATCGTAAACCAGATGGGTTGCAGAGCTCCTCACTCCCCACGCGCCAACGTTGCGCGTGTGCCTCACCTTCGCTTTCCTTTAGCTGCGGACAAAGTTTCATTTCACCTCTGCTCTCCTATTAAATTACTTCATTAATTTTTTGTTTCTTCTAATTTTAAATCTTAATACATATTTTTAAATTTTAAATATTGTTTTAGTAAGGTACTTTTGATTTTGGTTTATGTTGGCCCTTTTATTTTCTAAAATGTTTCTTTATGATAGAGGTGTTCACGGGTTGAGTTGGGTCAGATTAGAGATAATTTTGGGACCAACCTGAATTGTCGGGTTGGCCATATGTGGGAACCGACGGGTTGAAAATTGATAGTTAACTCAACCCAACCTAACCCAAAAAATTCAGGTTAGGTTGTCGAATTGTCTAAGAATAAAAAAACGAGATCAGATTTGAAACTTACCTAGTTCAAAAACAGGGCGACGACGGTCAGTGGGAATTTTCCAACCCAACCCAACTCAATTGTTGGATTGTTGGGTTTTTCAAACCCCTAATTTATGGTCAATAAATTTAGTGACAATGAAAATAAATTTAATTGAAAGTAATAAAATGAAAATGAAAATAAAGGGAGCAAGGTGATATTTTTTAAAAGTACATGAATCAAAATGATGTTTAGAAAGTACACGGATTAAAATGGACAAAATTTAGAAGTATAAGAATCAGAATAGACGTTATTTTTTTTTTAATACAACATCATAATAGACGTTGGAAAGAATAGAAATCAAAATTAACTAAAATGGGAAGTATGGAATCAAAATAATATTTAAACTTATTTTTTATTTAAAACATTAATTTTGTTTTTCTGTATGTATCATATATTTGCACAAATATATACTTTATAATTATTTGATTAGGTTCCACATTACTCGATTTGAGCTTATTTGATTAGGTTGCACGTTACTCGATTTATAGCTCAACTTAATTGGCATATCTCGGTTTTATAATGATTTTATTTAATTTATAATAATTCTTGTTCTCTCACCATTTTTTTGAAATATTTTTACAAACATATTTGAATTTTTTTGCTAAATTTTAAAAGTAATAATAAATCATTAGAAATTATTTTTATTAACCTTAAAATTTTAGCTTAAATTTTAAAATATTTAATAGTGTTCATAAATTTAATTTTCAAAACTAGAAAACCAACACCAAATTATGAAACAAGTTTTCAGGGGTTGAGTTGTTAAATGTATTTAGGTTTACCATTAATGATAGAAATTAGAATATGTTTTTATGTAAAGTTTAAGGGGTTGAAATTCATTACTAAAAAAGGGTTAAATTCAGTCTATAAACTAAAATAAAATAAGTTTAAGGGTTGAAATTTATTACTAACAGGTTTAGAAACTAAAATAAAATAAATATAAAAGTTGAAACATCATTATAGGATTTTTTTTTTATAATAATGATCAACATAGAATTTAAATCTTATTTTTTCACAATATACAACTTTCTATTTGCTATTATGAATGAATAATAATTTAAATACAAGATTCGCTTTGATTTGACCTATAAAATATAGAAAATTGAATATATAACAATTCACATTATATCTGTAAATATAGTAAAAACATTATGATTTTGCAAATATGACAATTATTTTTGTAATTCTCCATTTAATCTTATATATTACTCATAAGTTATTGTAATGATAGACATCCTTACTAACAGATGTCTATTAGTGATAACTATATTACTAATAGGCGTCCTATCAATAGTGATAGACTTTATCACTGGTAGATGTTTTAGGACTATTTTAACCTTTTTCTATGAGTGGGTTTTGACTTGGCTTTTTTTTTCCTATATTTGAAAATTTATAATATTGTTGCTATATTCATAACTAATTTATCTTGTTTTGTTATATATGCAAACACTCCATTTTAAGACAATTTATATATATATATATATATATATATATATATATATATCAAAAAAAATTTTAGTATAACAATATGTGGAGTGGGGATTCGAACCTACGACCTTTTGCTCGAGGTTATATGTCTTAACCAATAGAATTTCTTTATACAAAATTATAGCTATATTTTAAAAAATTAGTTGAATTGAAATTGTGATAAAAATGAGATAAAAAAGAAAATAAAGGACAATTTTTTTTTTAAATATAAGAATCCAAATGAACATTTTGAAAGTATATTGACTAAAGTACAAAAATCAAAACAGACAATTTGAAAGTATATGGACCAAAATAATATTTAAAATTTTAAAATAAACAAGACGACATGAAATTCAACCATTAATTTGATTTTAAAAAAAAATAATAATTAACATGAAAAGATTTCAAAATAGACAAGATTACATAGAAAACATTTTTTAATACATATGCTCAAATTATACCAATACTCTAATTTGAGCACCATTCATTCAACTAGTTAAGTAATTTTAAAACTATGTTTGAAAGAAGAAGAAAAAAGAACCATACGTTTTATTAAATTAAAAAAAAAAGTTTTATCTTTATTTTCTTACATATATTTTGCTCTCAACTTCCCTTCTTTCTCTAAAACTTCTCTTTTCATCTCTAATTTTTCTCTTTTAATATTTTTTTCTCTCTTACTAATATTGTCTCCAACATATCTTTCCCTTTCTAACTATTTTTTCTTTAAATATTTTTCTCTATAAAATTTCTCTCGTTCTCTTTTACTCTTTAAATGGAAATATATTGGGAAAATTGACTCAAATGACCTTCAAAAGTTTTTGAAATGCTCAAATGACCAAAATGCCCTTAATTATAAGACATGACTATTGGAAAAAACCTCGGTCGGGGTCCTATTAATTCTCGCTCGTGAATCATTTAATTCACAACAACCATTGCCCTTAATTTTGCTGCTTTTGATTTCTTCTTAAGATTGGACTACATTTGGAAAGCAATTTTGCTGTTTTGTTTGCTTTGATTTTGAAAGAGGTTGTCATTTTTAAATTTAGTTTCGTATTTCAGTATGATTCTCTGAAGGTTGACTATGAACCTCGGGTGGGAGTTATAGTTTCCTGACCGAGTTTCATAAGAAACGATGAACCTCGGGCTGGGTTTCGTAGGTTTCGCCCGAGGTCAACGGTTGGTGATAGAAAAAGTTGACGCAACCTCGAGGTTTCTAAGCCTCTGCCATTTTTCTCGGGTTCGACCTCGGGCGAGGTTGAGCCCGAGATAATTGAAAGAGGCTTAGAAACCTCGAGGTTGCATCAACTTTTTCCATCACCAATTCTCGAGGTTGAACCTCTTTCAATTACCTCGGACTCATCCTAGCCCGAGGTCGAACTCGAGAAAAATGATAGAGGCTTACCAAACCTTGAGCGACGTTTCAAATCTCTTCAACCTCGCTCGAGGTCCATCCTACTTCGCCTGCTTCTTCGTCTTCAACCTCCCACCACCACCACCTCAAACATTTCAAATCAAACTCCCGCAGCCACAAACCTCAATTTAAACATAAACGAGAAATCGAAGAAAAAACAGGGAAAGAGACAAAGAAGAACACCAGAAAACAAAATCAATAGAAAAAACCTAAATCGATGCAGTATTATACATGTATTGGTTCATCTAAACATCGAAAAACTGAATCGACGCAAATAAACAACTATTCAACTCCTCAACACACATAAAATCGAAGCCAATCGCCAAGATAAACGAAATGAAGAAGAAATTCGAAGAGACTACGAAGAAAAACCAAGAAGACGAACTGAGGCTGAAAACAACAAGGAAGGGGGAAAGATAGCGCGAACAGTTTGGTTTTTTGAACAAATAGTGGTAGTACTGTAATTTCGCTACCTTATAAAATTAATTAAATATTCAAGTGGGTCATTTGGGTACATTTTGAGGGTCGGTCATTTGAGCTTTCCACAAACTTTTGAAGGTCATTTGAGTCAATTTTCCAATATATTTCCCGTCTCACTTGACCCTATTCCCAATTCTCTTTTTAAAAATAATTAATTTATATTTTATTATAAATTATGAATAAAACATTAAATATTTTTTAAAATTAATTATTTATATTGGTTATAATACAAATACCAAATTTATCAAATATATTATATGTACTTAAAAAATTAAAATTAATTACTAAACTAATACTTTTTTATGTGGCCACACCAGTTGAAATACCCTCATCTCAATCCCCCAAATCGGGAATGAGGTGAGGATAGGGATTAAAAAATCCTTATGCAAAGGGAAGACGATGATCTTACTGAAATAACGTGGGTAGTTAAAGAAATTTTACATCTTCAAAATGCTTGTGACGTCCTCTCTTTTAATAAAGTAAACAAATATGGTAATTTTTGTACCCAATATCTCACTTGCAAGGTTTTCGAATTAGAAGAAAGTGTATATTTGTTTTCTTGTATCCCTAATTGGCTGGCCCTTGTGGTGAACCACGATCTTATTTCTTCTTAAGTTAAGTCTCTTCTTTTCTCGGAAAAAAAAAATCCTTATGTGGTCGAGGATGGGGCGGGCAGCCTCGACCCCACCTGTCGCGTTGTCATGGTTATTTTACATAGAATTTTCTCTGTCTATCCTATCTATTTAATTTTTAAACAAATATAAAAATAAAAAATAATTATCAAACATATTTAGTTTTCTATTTTTTAAAAACTAAAATAACTACGGTTATTAGACATATGCGTTTTTTTTAATGGGGTTAATTATCTAATAATTCTTAATTCATGTTTTGTAAATTAACGATATAAATATTTTTTTAATTATAACTTATTCAAATATGTTATATTTTAAAGTTATGTAAAGCAAACGAAATAAAAACACAAGAAATATTTTTTAAAAATAATAAAATAAAAACAAAAGAAATAAAAATGTCTCTTTCAATAAAAATTTTAAAATTAAGAAAACAGTTGGAAATAATTAATCTATACAACAGTTTTTAGAAATACACCCAAACAACCTCACCACTTGAGGGTTAAATTGTTGATAAAAATATTGGCTAATATAATTGATGGAAATACAAATAAGAAGTTTTTGAAGAAATTATGTGATGTTCGTTAAGGATCCCACGTTGAAAATATAAGAGATCTAACAATGGTTATGGATTAAAAGAATCACGATCTTTAATAGATATGGACTACCCGTCCCATTGCCAATTAAAATATAGAAAGGTCAATCTTTTTTATAGAATAAGATTATAATATTGTTTAGTACAACATATGGGGTTATTCGAACTCACTACCTTCTAATTAAACATAGGTGAATTTTAACCCGTTGAGCTAGCTCAGGTTGACAAAATAAGATTATAATTACCAATACATAAGTTTGTCAAATTAAACTTGCTAATCAATAACTAAGTGCCCATTTGATAATATTTTGATAATCTTTAATAAATTTTCTACTTTTAAATTTTCTACTTGTTTTTGTCAATTTCATTTTCATTGGTAGGTTTTTCATTTCTCTTCACAACATATTTGAATTTTTAGTCAAATCTAAAAAACAAAAACAATTTTTTTTAGTTTTCAAAATTTGACCTAGATTTTGAAAATATTTATAAAAAGCATATATCTATAAAAAAGCATATAACAAAACAAAGTAACACACAAGTTCAAGTATGGTTTATAAGGTTACTTTTTAAAACCAGCCAACCAAAAAACAAAATGGTTATGAAATGAGTCTAAGTTAATTGCTAGTTACTTTAATTTTAAGTTAATTAATAATTTTTTTTACAAAGGATTAATTGGTAATTTTTACTAGTTTCATAGAATGATTAGTTTGATTCTCGAATTTTAGGAAGTTATCTATTTAGTCCTTATATTTAAAAATTTTTCTAACGCCACTTTGAACTTTCAAAGATGTGTCCATCGGGTTCTAATACTTTTAAAAAAACTTTTTAGTAGGTGATCCAAGACCTGAGATAAAAGACGCAGCAGGACCGCCTTCTTTGAATAGCTGGAATGTTTATCTGAGCCAGCCGGTATGCCACTCCCAAAATGCAGAGAGACTTTCGAGGGCAGATCCGAGTTGGTTTGGTTTTCTGGATGTAGATGATGATATCTATATATATGGATCTTATATATAATCGTACAATGAAGTACCACATGAGTGGATATATAAGAATCCAAACCTACCGAATCACTCATGTTATGATCTTCTACATCCTAGGTCTTCTCGTTCCTTCATCTGGCGAGAGTGGGGTGTGGTCACCGGTGAAGATGACACTTTTGCCTTGATACGGTGCTAAGACTGCGAAATCTTTTTGCTGATATCTTAAGCAAGTGACAGTTCTGAATGGGCACACGTTCAGGGCAGAGAGGCCCTGACCCTTCCAACCAAGTCCAAATCAGAAAGAAAAAGGAGAGAACGTAAAAAAGATACCTGTCTACTCCTATGAGGAAAGTCAGGAGCAGTAAGTTCACCCCAACAAAGCTATACTCTTCGGAGCCTATTTCTAAGACAGGACAGGTCAGGGGCAGGTGTCTTCGATATGCGATATCCGAGACTCTATCTCAAGTATGTATGTTTCATCATTAGCTTAGCTAAAGTGGAATAGTATAACAGGCTTTTCGAAAAATGAAACCCGCTTTCTCGATATAAAAAACTTGTGCTCAAAAAGAACTCCTACACTGCATTGGTAGAAATAAATTGGGCATTGACTTCAATCATGGATAGGTCAAGGATATATTCTCTCGACTAGATGGTTGGAAGGTATTGCTTTCTGCCGTCTGTTTTCCCTTTGAGATCTTCTCTTAGCAAGGTAGGCTTAAGCTCAAATATTTATTCGTCTTATGACTAACGTGAGATCTGCTCAAGGTCACTAACTTAATGTATTTTATAACTTACTAGGCATGATCATGTTTAGGATGATTGGGGTGGCTTTAATGGCGTAAGTATTAAACTTATGCAATTAATGACATTAATATTATATATATATATATGACACAAAATTGAAAATGGAGGAATTATTAAAATTTTAGAATTACAAAGCTTTAATAGATTAAAGCCTGAATTCAAGTACCTATTTTAGAAATAAAAAAGAAAAGAGCATATGAATCAAATAGACACAATTTAAAAGTTGACCACCAAACTCATAATTTATCGGTATAAATACTATTTTGGTTGAAGTACTTTTGACTTTAGTTTATTGTGGTCGTTGAACCTTCAAAGTTCATTTTGATTTATAGATTTTCAAATTTCGTTCATTTAGTCTCTGTGTTTTTTAGAAGTGACTATTTGGTCCTTTCATTTTTTATTTTTATCTCATTTCTTTCCATTACAATTTTAACATGACATTCCACTTAAAAAATTGTAGCCATAAATTTGTATTAAATGATTTTCATTGTGTATACAATTTATGTTACAATTTTGCAAATAAGCCTAGGTCATATTAATAGTATAGTGACCAAAACAAACGCTGTTAAAGTTTTTTTTTTTAAAAAAAGGTTTATTGATAGAGCTAGACAAGAAGGCAATAGTAGTTATTAAGTCAAAGAGAAGCCTAACCCATAAGTTGGCCCCTTAAAAACCCATTATTAATAAAAAAATTTGCTACGCATCATCTTCTGCGTCCATCAGAAGGAAAACGAAAGCTGATTCGGTATCAAACGCGAGCTACGAGAAAATAGAACATCTTTCAAGAGTATCAATACCGTCACAAGAATTGTAAATGCATGAATATGATGTACCAAACAATATGCGGTTCCTAACAGAATAGGTAATAAAGCAACTTTGTCATCCATTGCCACTAAATCACCACCCCCAGGTCAAATTGGTGCTTGTTGTGCATTGAAAGACCGTTATATTGGATACTAAAGCATGAGTGTTTTGTATCTATTGAGCAAAAATAAAGTTGTAATTGTCAATCCGTAACCTAACCTGAACCTTTGAATAAACTTTATAAGGACAACCACCATAGCTGCTGCAAGTAAAATGAACTAAAATTGAAATACGTTTCAAAAGTGAACGAAGTAAAATAGTACTTGCATAAAAAAATTTTTAATACTACCCAACCCATTAAAATAATTATAAATTTATGGTACAAGGGATTGAGGCTAGTTGCAAACTTGCAAGCTCAAACTCCCTCCATCCACGTAAACATTTATTAGAAATACCCAAAAACCAAATATAAAATTAACCCAACCCCAAAAAAAAAAAAACAGTAATAAAAAATATATAAATAACTAGAGAGAGAAACAAAGAGAGAGAGAGAGAGAAGCACTTTACCACTTTATATGTTGCACGCATCCATAGCAGAGACACAGAACAGAAGGAACCCCAAAGTACTCCACCAAGAGAAAAAAAAACTCAAAAACAAGAAACAAAGAAAGAAGAAAGAAGAAAGAAGAAGAAGAAGAAATTTTCTGATGAACAATTTCTCCTCTGCAACTGCAAATTGAGCCTCTTTCCAAAATCCCTTCTGAAATTTCTTCTCCAGATCTCTCTCTCTAAACCCATTTTCTTGGGGTTCGAATTTCGGAAGAAAAATCTGTGGAAAAACTGGAGGATTTCAAGTTGTGGGGTTCGTATGATTTCTGGTTTTGCTAGATGAAGGCCATGCCCTTACCCTTTGAAGAGCTTCGAGGGAATAATGGGGTGTTGAATTTCGCCTCTCTTTCAGATTCTTCTCCGCCGCCGCAACTCCGCCGTCTCCACCACCGCGACCCACCGCCGGAGAAGTGGAGAATTGCTATGTGGGTGCTGCTGAACCACCTCTGTTCTTGACACCAGAA
>NW_028275210.1:12500-55130 GCF_013281855.1 Momordica charantia | reverse complement strand
TGATATATCAAACTATCACATCATATAATTAAGGGAATGGTCGTCCAAAATGGACCTCTTTTGACTTTTATCATATTTTAAACTTATTGTTCAAAATAAATAAATAAATACTCAACTTCAGTCATGTATGACGTTTCCATGCAAAATAATTAATCAACGTGCTCTCCTATCTTAATTCTCTCCGCAAAATTATACAACTTACTACGATTCATAACCTTTGATTACTCTTCAGGTTACTTGATCGTGGCAATTAAGTTGTTGTTTGTGACGTTCATTGTTTCATCATTTTTTTTAAATAAAAAATGAATTGTATGGTCTCAAGATCCATGAATTCAAGTATTATTAAACAATCATTTTATTTAGGGTCATTTTGTGTTGAAGTTTGAGGTAGATGTCTACTTGGTCTATGAAGTTTCAAATGAACAATTTTGGTCCCTGAGGCTTGAGATAGGTGTCTAATTGGTCCCTGAAGTTTCAAAATGAATACTCTTGGTCATTGAGGTTTTAAAATAGGTGTCAATTGGTCCCTGAAGTTTTAAAAATAAACGCTTTTGATCTTGAGAAATAGTTCTAAATGATTCATGATTTTTTAGTGTTAATTAGTCAATATTAAAATGACATTGCAATTGCAATTAATTATTTACTGTAGTTGCTGATGTTGCAAAATATATTAATTAAATAATATATGTACGTGATGTACTTTTTCTCTCTCTCTCATCTCCTCATCTTCTTCTGCTCTCTTCTCCTACCTTTTCCGACGACCACCACGTCTTTGTTGCGCCGTTCGCTATTCATACTGGACATAAATCATTTAATTACAATTTGCAATATTATTTTAATATTAATTAATTGACAGTAAAAAAATCAGGGACTATTTCTCAAACTTCAGGGTTTTAAAACTTCAGTGACCAAAAGTGTTCATTTTGAAACTTTAGGACAAAGTATAGACATCTACCTCAAACCTCAGGGAAAAAAACGTACTTGCCCTTTTATTTATGTTTTAAGAAAAATGGGAATGAGAACAAGAAATAAGAAATTTGTTGTTTTTGTGTGTTTCGAAATTTCTATATAATTTTGAAATTGTTCCAAAAAACGAGAAACAAGAAAACGTAGTTAGTTGCAAAAGCTTAGATTTCTTTAAAAAAAATGGAAATGAGAAACAACAACAAAAAGATACGTGAGCGTTATAAAACGGCCCTAAATTGTATTGTTATAACATTGTTTTATTGCTATTTTGGTGGTATTTGGGTTTAATTAAACTTTCCAATTTGAACAATTACTCTTTTAAAGTTACTAGAGCTTTTGCAGTAATTTCACACGGTGATCCTTATAACCCCGTCAGTGATTAGATTTATTTGGAAACTTTTAATTTCATTGATTGCAACTCTTGAAATTATGAAATTTGTTACAAATCAAAACCTAAATTAGTTAGAGTTTATTATATCAACTCTGCAAAGTTTTGAGAATGTAATTGCAGTTTTGGATTTAATATCCAAAGTGGAATTGTAACGACTATTATAATTCAAAAGTGGTTTCCATATTTTTTTTACATTGCAACTATTGAAGCTGTAACGATAAGATTACTTTGGAAGGTGTAAGTGTGGTTGTAACAGCTCCTAGACATAAATCTATCCTCCTTTGAAAATTCAAGAAGGCAACTTAGTCCCTACTAATAAGTTTTTTTGTCTGCATTCAAAGTAAAGTTTAGGACATAATATTGGATATCATATTGTCCTTTCTAAATCTAATTACAAACATAATCATCTTTTCCTTTCATTTTTAAGACAAGATTGCTGTAACCTTTTTTCTTGGACCGATGTTAATTATCAGTGCCTTGACTTATAATTGGGCCTAAATTATAAAAAATATCTCTCAATTTTGTCATTTATTTAAAAAATAAATATTATACTACCTTTGACATTGCATAGACGTTTCAAAATATTATTTAACCAAACATTCATTAATATTTGAACAGAAAATTAACGTGGTAGAATTTGGAACGACGTGACAATTAAAAGGAAATTGATGTAGCATGTATAGCTCCAATTTTGTCCTAAAAGTCTTCTTACTTCATTGTCAACAAAGTTTGTTTCTCTATTGTCTATCCAATTTTACCTTAATCCTTTTTTTTAAAAAATGACCGTTTGTTTCACCACTGCCTCTCTTTTATACTTTCCAGACAAGTTTTATCCCTTAATGTGTCACGTCGTTCTAGATTTTACCACATCAACTTTCGTTCAAATTATTAACAGTGTGTGTTTAAAGAGTAATCTTTTTTTGAAATGTTTATAAAAAAAACCAAAGGAAAGTAATGAAACTTTGAAAAATGATAAGTATATTTTTTAAAACAATGGATCAAGTTTAGGGGTTTTTTGTAATTTAAAATTTCTTTTACTTGTCAAGAAGTAGGTCAGATTAAAGTGACAGAAGATAAAATACATAATCAAATCAAATAAACCTAAGTTTGAAAGTTCAAATCCTGTCATTGTCATGCATACCAATGCGTCACTTTCTTGGTTGTTGAATTGTGACATATTTTGTCTATATATATTGTTAGTCTTAATGCCATAGACCCATTACAGATTTCGAATCTTAAATTAATTTCATTATCCAAAGAGTGAACATTTTCTGCACTGCCGACAAAACTGGGACCCTTCAGGAGGTCCGTAAGTGACCCAAAAAGCTGACTCGATACACTTTATAATCTTTTTTAATTCCAATATGTGTTTCTAAAGAAAAATTAAATGTTGGCTTTTTGACTAATCTGATATTCTTCCATGTTTTGGACAGATTTTCTATATAATGAAGTTGGTTAACTTTAATTTGAAGTTGTGGCGTACTTGTCGGGGAGTATAGTTCAAGTGGATAAAAGTTATTTTTCATCGTGGTTCGATCTCCATCCATATAATTGTTGGACTAAAAAAAAGTTTTATCAATAATACTTCAAAATGTTCTTAATAATTACATCTTTGAGCTTTTAAGGCTTTTAACGCTCTTACATGTTCATATTGCCTTTATTACTTAAGGATTACATTAATGAACTAATTTTGAGCCAATTTAAATGTTTAGTGCATAAATTTTAAAGAATGAAGTTAACGTATACTAGAAATGTATTAGATAAAATTAAAGTTCAATGACCTATTAGAAATTTATTAAGTATCTTAACTAAACATAGATCACAATCTTGAATAAACAATTTTGAAAGTGAATGACCAAACTTATAATTTGACCTATGGAAAGGATAAAAAACAAATATTGATATAATTAAGGAATTTTTTAGATTATATTTTTCTTTTATGATAAATAGTTTTCTTTAACTAAATTTTAGTAGAAAAAAGAAAAGGAAAAGAATAGGCCCACCCTGCCCAAAGAGTCAACTTGAGCATAGTTATTTGTATCTGTGAGTTTGGTTAAATCTCATTCTTTCATTTACGATGTAATTTTTAGAAGAAAAAAACTTTTCGAGTATAACTCTTGTTGTGATGCCCACTCGAGAGTAGTTCGAATAGATATATATTTAAGTCTAAACATAACTCAAGTTTGTTTAGTTGTTGAGGTTAGGTTACCCAACCTAACGCCAAATAGTATATTGGGCCTACTAGGATTGGGCTTGGGCCTGTGCCAGCTAGAGTCCAACACAATAATGGCCTTCACATAAAGCATCTCTGGTAAATCAAAGCTTTGAAATTTAACGAGGTTTCATTAATGACGATCCGCTGCTTAAAAAAAAAAAAAAGAAAGAAAAGAAAAGAAAACTAATCAGAAAATTTGCTTTTGATTTCTTCATTGCAAATCAAATCGGCTCTGGGAAGTCTGAGAACAGAATTTAAAATAATTAAGGGTTAGCAAAAGAGTTTTAGGAGTTGTAACGCACAACTCAAAGAAGAAAAATATTATATTTTAAGGTTCCAAAACCAGTCCGGTCGACAAAATTATTATTAAATGTTTCCAAAATTTATATGGTGAGAACAACACGGTCTAGTTCTATTTTTTTTCCTTTTTTAATATTTAGAATTTGAGAGAAACATGAATACTTGTATATTCTCGTTTTTTTCTCAATAAATAAATAAAGAAATGATAAACATTTGCTAAAATAGTTGTTTTTCGAAAAAACAAGAAATTAAAACGATACCAAACGGACTGTAGCATACCGGCCATGGCCAGTACTGCCTCTCCAATCGCCATCCCTCTCCTTCCTATTCTAATCTTCATTAATTAACACTTGCCAAGGGAGAATAAAATTGAGAGTGGAGGAGAAGTAGATAGAACGAATTCCTAATGAAAGAAGAAAATTGAATAATTAAAGAAATTTTTATTTGAAATAATACACCAACAATTAAACACTTGAACTTAATTAAAGAAACCAATACAAAAACATTAAAAGAAGTTTCCATTTTAAGAAGTTATCAAATATAAAATAAAACTTTTTCTCCCCTTCTTTTAATTGTACAATATATAGAGTTATAAAGACTCATATCTCTATCTGAAATGGTTTATTATAGAATCTAATCACTCAAAATGTTACTAATTAATAATTTTCAATCTCATTGAAAAAAGAAAAAAACTTCTATAAATTCCATATCATTTTTCTAAAAAAATAAAATATTGTAAGTATGCTTTTTTTTTTTTCTCTTTTTAGTACAAGATGGTAAAGATTCGAGTCCATGATCTTTTTGTCATGAATATATATTTTAACTAATGAATTATGCTTGAGTTGTCTGTGGTGAATATGCTATCATAACAAAGAAAAATTTGAATATGTGTTGCTAATTTCATCTGAATAAATTTGTTTGAGTGAAGAACATGTTAGGTTCAGCTGATTGAAACGTTTGTGGGAAAAAATGAACCAAAGTTCGAAATTTGTAACATGCTCATTGGCCCAATTGTCAACATTTTCACTTTTTCTTTTTGTCCTTTGTTACTTTTGTTAGAGATTTCCATTCTTTATTTCGTAATTCACTGCCGACAAGCAGTACTCCATTATAATTCTGATTTTTTATGATACTAATTGTTGTAAACAAAATTATTACTCTTGCAAATAAAATGATTTCAGAATTCAGAAATTGAATGAAACTATAATCTTACATTAAAATTTTCAAAAAGAAGAAACTATTATTAATTTACGATTATAATGATAATATACATTTACAATATTCATACTCTCATAATCCCTAATAACTTAAATGAGTTTTTCTAGGATATGAAACAATTAAAGAATTCGGAATGAAAGGGTTCGCTTTGACCGTTAAGAGTAGGTAACCCGTTCCCTGTGTCTTTGTTTCTATTGCATTCTATCTCATCGTATCAAATTCTGTTCTGCGATATTTGAGAATTACCGTCATACCTCGGTGTAGGTCCGGGATAATCCTTTGTCCCACAGTCTGGGTCTATTTACAACTAGCCAATTAAGAATTCTCAGATGTACTAGTACTAGCAAGTGCATCTTTGATGCAGTTATCGATTCTCCCGAGATGTCACAATTACCGCGAGCAAACATATTAATGACGAGGAACATGAAAGTATCTGAGTGCTCGAGCATTTAATCAATATTATATTGACTGGATAATTGGCTTTTCTTTTTTATCTTAAAAAAGTGATATTAAGTAAAAAAAATTCTTTCTTTTCGATAAGCTCTAGTCACGCATGTAATAGGCCATAATAACAATTGTAATAATAAAAATTTCTCATAATAAATGAGGAGGAAACAACTATACCGGAGTTCGAATACAATACCTCTCATTTCGATACCATGTTAAGGATGAATAAACTATTACTCAATCCAAAAATTTAAGTGGATGGATTGGAAGTATAGTAAAAAAGTTGAGAGAAAAAAAATGTTTCGCAGCGAGGTTTTTATATTTTAATTTAAAAAAAAAGAACAACTTTCCAATAATTTACCTCCTAGTCTCAATAAATAGGCGGGAGTGTCTTCAAGCTTCATCACAAAATCACAAAGATGTCTTCCTCCTACTTGTTAGCTCTCTTGCGCTACTCACGGTGGTTCTCACCGAACCCGCGGTTGGAGATTACGTCGATAAGCCTGAACCTCCAAAACCGTCATTCGTTCCAACATACAAGCCACCCAAGCCTCCGGTGGTTCCAATATACAAACCACCCAAGCCTCCATTGGCTCCGATCTACAAACCACCCAAGCCTCCGGTGGCTCCAGTATACAAACCACCAAAGCCTCCGGTAGCTCCGGTGTACAAACCGGTGACTCCGATATACAAACCGCCCAAGCCTCCGGTGGCTCCAATATACAAACCACCGGTTCAAATTCCCAAACCACACACCTTACCCATACAAGCCTCCCTACAAGCCACCAGCATCCAACTGAGTTGTGTGTTGAAGCAATCTATTAAGTTAATTTCCATAAATAATAGCTTTTTGGCAACTCAATATTCTATGCTTTTGAGGAGATTATGGATGGTTTTACTAAAAGCTATAGCAGCCTATAATGCTGATCTTTCTTTTTATGTAAAGGAGGAATATATGGAGGGCCATTTGGCAATTGTGTTAGCAACAATATATCTACTGCCCCTTCTGCTTGGCTATGTTTCACTTTCATGTTTCTACTTCTTATAAAATTACCTTAAAGCCAAAGAAAATTATCTGCTTTCTTCATCTTATTTGGGAAAGTGAAGTTTTGTAGTTCAGTAAAATGATTTAAAACTTTCAAATGAAGATCAATGCAGTAGAGGAGTGATTCAGCTCCTGTCATAAGTAAACAATACCTCTTAAAAGATTTAAAGGGAAAAAAGGTTCAAGAATGCTATAATATATATATATAATATAGTATTCTCCCAATTTTATTCGTAAAATATTATATATTTACTCTATACTTTTAATTATTATCTTTTATCATCATATCATAAAAGTTGTTTTGATTGAGGGGAAGAAAAAAGTGAATTCCTTTTATATAAGAAAAAGGAATTTTAAAATTCATCATAATTTAGTGGATTTGATTTATTAAAAAAAATATAATTTGAAAAATCAAGAACCATTGACCATAGCCTTCTAAATCTCTCTCATGTATGAGAAAATTAGAATTAGTTTGTAAATTTATAAGAGCTTAGAGTTGCTTCAAATGAGATAGAAAAATCATCATTTATAAGTGGGTAAGAAAATAAAAAATAAATATCTTCTTTTTCTATTTTTATTAGTCTTTTTTTTATGATAAACACATTATTATTAGTCTATTTAAACAATTAATAGCAAACTAATAAAAAGACCAAAATAATAATTGTTTTAAAATTTAAAAACTAAAATAGTTACTTTCAAAGTTTGGACCAATATGAATTTATAAAATAAAAAAATAAAACTCAACATTAAAGTTCCAACATCCATATAAAATATACGTTATTATATATAATTACAAGTTGAAAAATTATCAAATGGGGTGGTGGCGCAGTTGGCTAGCGCGTAGGTCTCATAGCATATAGAGAAATCCTGAGGTCGAGAGTTCGAGCCTCTCTCACCCCATTATTATTTTCCTTTTTTTTTCTCTCACCCCATTATTTTTTTTCTTTTTTTTTCTCTCACCCCATTATTTTTTTTCTTTTTTTTTCTCTCACCCCATTATTTTTTTCTTTTTTTTCTCTCACGCCATTATTTTTTTCTTTTTTTTCCTCTCACCCCATTATTTTTTTTCTTTTTTTTTCTCTCGCCCCATTATTTTTTTTCTTTTTTTTTCTCTCGCCCCATTATTTTTTTTCTTTTCTTTTCCTTCGCCCCATTATTTTTTTTTTTTTCTTTCTCCCATTATTTTTTTCTTTTCTTTTCTCTCGCCCATTATTTTTTTTTCTTTTTTTTTTCTCACCCCATTATTTTTTCTTTTTTTTCTCTCACCCCATTATTTTTTTTTTTTTTTTTTCTCTCACCCCATTATTTTTTTTCTTTTTTTTCTCTCACCCCTTTTTTTTCTTTTTTTTCTCTCACCCCATTATTATTGTTTTCTTTTTTTTTCTCTCTCATTTTTAGCACTTTGTATATTTAAATTCATCACTCATCAGATACGATTTTGTTTTTTTGTTTTTTTATTTTTTTTCTTTTGTAGAATCCTACTCTACCTCCCTCCATCCCACCCAAAAAGGAAATTGAGAATTAGCGAATCATGCTTTTTAAATAATATTTATTTCTAAAACTGAAAATTAAAAAGTGCAAAATAAAATCGCTCGGTTTAGCGTTTGGAATGGGTGAGAAATGATTTTAAATTTCAACATTTTGAATAATGGAAATGATTTAAAATTTCTAATTACATTTGGAACCAAATGAAATTCAAATAATTAAAAGTAAAATTTCTTGTCTGGATGTTCACCAGAAATGAAAAAAAGTATATCATTTTATTATTATGCCCTTATAATTTAGTATAATATTATATTAATAATAATATAATATTTTAATATGAAATAGTAATGTCAACCACATGTAAAAATGAAATCATTTAATCAAATCAAGGTATTAAATTAAACCTTGTCAATAAGATTAAAAAAGAAAAAACTTGTAAACAAATACTTGAAAAAACTTAAAAGTCAGAATTATTTCAAAGGTGAACAAAAATAATTCATATGATTAGTTTTTTCTTCTAATGCAACCTCTTACCTGCTTAATTTTCTTTTTTAACATCTTTGAAGAAAAAACCTCACAAACAAAAATACAAGAGGAAACTTTAAAAAAGAATTAAAAAATGTTTTAAAAAATACTAAAGAGAAATTTTAAATATATAAAAATTTTATTTTGCTTGAACAATAATTCGAAAAATATTTGTAGAAGAGAGTCGAGAAAAAAAGTAATTTAGTTGAATGACTATTTGCTTATGAACTCATGTTTGAAGATTATTTGAATTTAGGGTAAATTTGAAATAAGATACTTTTTTATTTCAAATCCTGACAAATCTGAACTATTTGAAATGGAAAATTTTCGGATTTAGAACGTGATTTCATATCTAATTTCAAACTCATTCTTTTTCTTTCCAAACAGACACATGAAATGATTTCAAAATCATTTATGATTTGAAAATCTTTGCAAATTCTAGTTCCAAACGGAGGGTAATGGACCGTGGAAAAAAATGAGATAACATAAGAAGAGAGAAGAAAATAAATTAGAAAGATGATGAGGCTCATATATATAATGTAATGTAATTAACTGAAAATGATGAAACAAAATCACCTTAAGATGGCTACCTAACAAATAAATGTTTAGTTTATTAATGCTATGTTAATTGTCATAAATATATAGTTTATTTTTCTTCTTTCCTATAGATTTGGTGGCGTAGGCCCATCTTTTCTCTCTATAAATATGGCTCATTTCTTTCTTCCCCTGTGGTTACATATTTCATATTCCTTTTTGTGTTCAATTTCTATCCACGTCTCCATTGATAGAACAATAGACATGAAGTTTTTTAGGAATCGTTTGGTAACGTTCTGTTTTTTGTTTATGTTTCTTTATTTTTAAGGAAGAAAAATGTGTTACATAGTTTCAAGAATTCATGTATGATAAAATAATGTTTTTATTTATGTTTTGGAACAAATTTAAAATAAGAAAACTTATTTTTATTGTTACTAAAATTTATATACAATTGTGAGAATGTTCCCAAAAAATGAGAAACAAAAAACAAAGTGTTATCAAACAGGTCCTTAGAAACCAACCAGAAATTGTCGCAGTCATCCCCATCAGCGACACGAGACTATCAATTTTATTCGTGTTATTGTTTTTTTTTCTTTTGATTTCCAGAGTATTAATTTAGTTTATTGTTTTTTTTTTTCCTTTTCATTATTGTTTCTGTCTTTAAATATAAGTAAAAATTAGTAGTTTCAACTTTCTTATACCTTCTTAATCTATCTCTTTCTCTTCTATAAAACTTTTTTCACTGGAAATTAGGGATTTTGACCCATTTTATTATAGATTCGGATTTTTGATCCCTTCTTAACATACCCCTTCATTCTAATTTTTAACCAATTTTCATATTTTTCTCTAAATATCATCCCACCAACCACTCCTCTGAAACCTAAAAAATCTAAGGAAATTAGGATTTTTGACCCATTTACAAAAAACTTGACACCTCCCATATTGAAATTTTAATGTGTAGTTACGAAAACACCATTTGGTTTGAATCTCAAAAAATACTCTCGTTATGAATTTGAAGAATTTAAACTAATTTTCTTTTTTTTAGTACGAAGAATCTAAACTAATTGAATGAGTCAAAAAAATCTAATTGAAAAAATCGTTTAATGTGAAAATCAAATTTTTTAACTTCGAAAAATTAATGTTAAAAATGGAAATTAGTTAATTGAGTGGGTAAAAAATCATCTAATATTGAAATTTGCATAATCTCACACCCAAGATTTCATAAATATTCGGATTTAATTTAAAATAAAATGAAAATTTCTTGAATTTAGGCCAAGATTGCATAGATTTAATTTAAAAAGATGATCAAAATTACATAATTAAGGAAAAAATGATCTCATAAATCGTTTAGGAAAAAACGATTTCATAAATACCCAGATTTAATTTAATAGAAAAGTCCAAATTTCATAAATCTAAGTCAAAAAGAACAAAATTACACCAATCTCGGACCGACCGGACTATGTTGGCTTTGGCTTTGCTCTATCTGTTGTTTCTAATTTTTACAAATATATATCCCATGTGTGAAAAATATATCAAATGGTGTAGAGTTTATGATTTTGTTGTATATATATATGATCATAATTTATAAAACTTATGATGAGGAGAAACTTATGTGCCACTTTTACCAACGGTATGTCAATATTATCCTAGAAATAAAATAAGAGATTATTAGTCTGTAATTATAAAATTTTTCTAATGTCTTGGTTGATATCATATATTATAATGAAGTGAACTTCGAGGATGATATATAACACATCCCACTTTGGATTAGGGGTGTAAATAACCGAACCGACTCGAAAAATCGAACCGAACTGAATAAGGTCGGGTCGGGTCGATTCAGATGATTTTCACTGTCGGTTGGATTCGGTTTAACTGAATAAAACCGAAATCTTATATTTTAACCTAAATAACTATTCAATTTCCTGTGTCACCTCCCTCATCTTTCGTACTTCTCTCTCCCCCTCCCTCTCTTAGGCCAACAGCGGCAGTGATTGGAACAAGAGGTGGCGACCTAGGCCGATGGTAGCGATCGGAACAGGTGGCGATGACCCATTTTTACTACCTCTCTTTTCTTTTTTAACTTCCGTAGATTTTCTTAGCTTCTGATTTTTGAGATCTGTGTTTATAAAATCTGCTTGTGATATGGTAGGTTTTTAAGGAAGATTTTTTTTTTTTTTTTCAAAATTGCATGTTTGGGTTTTACAATATCTGCTGAATTTTCAAAGAAGTAGATTTTTTTTTTCAAAATTTGTATGTATGTGGGTTTGCAAGATCTATTGGGTTTTCGAAAAAGATTTTTCTTTCAAATTTGCATATTTGGGGTTGTAAGATTTGTTGGATTTTCAAAGAAATGGTTTGTAATATCTGATGGAATTCCAAAAAAGAAGATTGAGGAAGGAGAAATTTTTTTGGTTTGCAAGATCTCTTATAGATTTTTAAATAAAGAAAGTATTTTTTTTCCGTTCAAATCTGCATGTTTCTTTCAACAGGTGCTAGGGTTTAGGTTTTTAAGGAATGAGATTTAAAAAAAAAAAACCAAAAGAAACCGACCCGAACGAACCCGAACCGAGTACAAACCGACTGCTTTTGGGTCGGGTCGGTTTTGTACAGAAACCGACCCACACCCCTACTTTGGATGCTAAATCTTTCACCAATTCTAAAAGCAAAACACCCTTTCAAGTATAGGAAGTTGCCATTGAATGTAGATTGTCATATTAGAGGCATGCTTAAATTGGTTGTGTATAAAATGTTACAAAATATTACAGCTGAATTTTTGTTAAAATGGGTGAATTTTGAGAGATTTTTTTAATAGTTAATATTAAATAATTATTGTGCGCTCAATTTTGTGTTTTCGTTGGTTATTACTTGACTTTCAGTGAAATTAGCAAATTTGGAAGATTTTTTTCGTTACTTTCTCTTATTAAAATTAAATTAATAAGTGAATGTAATCGAGTATAACAAAATATTCGATTCTAACCTTCAATATATAAAAGTGAAAGTTCTGAGTAAAAATTTATTAACCTTGTCAAATTACGGATAAAAATTAAATTTTTCTGAAAATTGAGCGAATTCCATATAAAATTCATTGGGCTCAGTTTGAGATACAACAGAGAAAATTGGGCCGACAGACCGAAACATAAAATGGGCTTCGTACTTTTGGGGCCCAGTTTAGAACATGAATAGTACAATTGCTCAAATTGCAAAAAGTTTTATCAATTTTAATTGAGAGAGAGTTTGAATGTACCAACAGATCCAAATGGTCAAAGTAATTGAATAAATCGTATTTCTCAGTGCTGTCTTTCCTTGACTTTGACCACTTTTGAAATTTATAATAATTCTTTTTACTCATCATCATATCATAAAAGTTATTTTGATAAATGGGATGGAAGAAAAAATTGAATTTTAAAAATCATCCTAATTTAAGGAATCCTTGGCTACTGAGTTAACAACTTGCCAATGGATTTTATTTGTTAAAGAATAATATAATTTGAAAAATCAAGACCCAGTTACCAAACTCTTTTAGATCTTATCTTAAGAAAATTAAAATTGATTTGTAAAATTATTTGAGTAACAAGTAAGTTGAATCAAATTATTATAAGAATCAAATTACTATTTTATCCACCATTAGCTACATGTAGAATTTGAAACCTCGAAATTGATGATATCATTTACCAACCCTAATTAACCATAAAGCTTAGCATTATGAACTTATTCCACATTCCAATTAGAATAAATGAGTGAAGAAAAAGCTTCATAAATAGAAAATAAAAGAATTAAATAAACAACCCAATTTGCTTATTGAATTGTAAATGTGTGTTTAATGATGAGTTCGTTGGAAATTTGACCACTTCTTTGACTTTGACTTTTTGACCCGACTCAACTTTAACGTAGATTCAAGTTCCACGTGACTAAGTGATATGCATGCCATTTTAATAAATTATGTAATTCATGTACTTAAAAATCCTCATATAAAATCCTAAATTTCAATTTTATGCCTAATAAATGTTGTTATTAGATTGAAATTGTTTAATACTTACATGATATACTATATTATTTAAGAATTATACGATTGGTCAACTTCAAATATGTGTAGGTAAGGTAGCATAAATGTTAGAGTAACAAAGTTGACGAAAAGATATTTTTTAAGAACATAATTGAACGTTCATGAGATTATTAACATTTTCTAAAGTATAAATACTAGTAAACTCAACCAAAAAAAAGGCTAAAAAGCTTTTTAATGTATGGAAATTAAATAATCATCCACTTCATCACGAACCAAATTTTATTTAGAAAACTTTATCAACAAAATTATAAAACCATTAATAACTAAGGTACGTTTACTAGAATAAAATGCAATAAAAATTTTCTCAAATTAAACCTCTCGTAATTATATTTGATTAGTGTTATTAGAGTTTAATTATAGTAACGTTAGAAGTTCAAAAGTGCATTTATCAAAATAATAAGAATAAAATTTGTTTAAGGTCTTTTTAATAACCCTTTTGTTGTTTGTTTTTAATATATTTGAAAACTTTTGCTTATAAGTACTACTTCTATATATGTATTTATTTTTTTTTGTTGTCTACTTTAACAAAATATCTTTAAAATCAAAGTTAAAGTTGTCGAAACAAGGCGATAGAATCCTTTTTTACGTCGGATTTACAAGAAGGAAAACACTCTAGAAAAAATGGTTAAAAAACAAATCATAATTTTAGAAAACAGAACACTAAAATGAAATGCTTATGAAATTATGTTTTTAATTTATATATATATGGTCAGCTATGCTATTTTAAAAGTAGTTTCTATCCTATTTAAAAATAAATATTTTATAAATAATAATCCATAACTCCTTTTTTCTCCTCTCTCTCTTTTAGTTCAACGAGATGAGTATTGAAAACTCTCTCTAACAAAAGAACAAAATGTGCGCTAAGCTGGTGTATGCAATAATCAAGAATTCTTAATATATTTTAAAAAATCAATTCAACTAATTAAGCAATAAATAATTGTAACCTATGATTTTTATGTTTGAATTGAAGGACCAAACAAACAAGTTACATTAAAGAATAAAAGCCAACAACTTCCTACTTTTGTGATATTTTTGAAATCAATGAGAATGATTGATTTATTTCCGTTACCCTTCTGCTCAGATTTTTTAAATGAATATTAATCTTAATTACGTTAATCAAATAGATTAAAAAGCTAATTGACAGAGATATAGTTCAAGCAAAATAGGTTTACATAATTAACGTAATTACATGAAAATCAAACCCAAAAAAAAAAAAAAAACAGATTTTGTTTGTTTTTTTTTCTCTTGCTTAAAAAGGGCAAGGAAAAAATTAAACGAAATCTACCATATTAACTAATTATAATGGCAGTAATCTATGGTCATATTACATGGGGAAAATTGTAAACAAACTATGAGATAAAGAGAATAGGTTGTTGAAATCGAAAAATCACTTCAAATGATGTAAAATTACTTGTCACATTGTTTCGACCCTTCAAATAATTTGTCGTCCCCGAAACAAAAATGGTGGAATTTCGATGAGTTTCTCTCTCATGGCGGCTTCCTCCAATAATTTGTCCGGATTATTCACCATGGCCGGAGATTCTCCGACGACTCCAAAAGTTCTTCCAAAAAATCGGGGCCAAGATCTTCCAACACCACCACATTATTCTCCATTTTCCCAATCCCATCTCTCTCTTTGCTCTTTCTTCTCGTGAATTTCTTCCTCATCGAGTGTTTTCTCTTCAGGGCCACCACCGGAGATCCGCCATCGCCGTCGGCGGCGGCGTCGATCATCTCCATCTCTTTCAACGACTCCTGAACTCTCTCCACCGGAAAATTCAGAACCGCGGCGGAGCCCCGCATCGAGAAAGCCGCTTGATCGTAAGCCAAAGCCGCCGCCTCGGCGCTGTCGAAGGTCCCGAGCCAAACCCGAATCCCGTGCCTCGTCGAGTCCCTAATCTCCGCCGCGAATTTCCCCCACGGCCGCCGGCGGACGCCCCTGTACGATTTTGGCTTGTGGGGCTCTTCTTCTCCGGGCGAATCGACCTCCTCCTCCTTGATCGGCGTCTGCCGGAGGGTTTCCTCAGGCGGGTACTCGGCGGCTCCGGAGATCAGGCTGTGGAGGAGCATTTCGCCGGAATCACTCTTGTCGAAGGGCAGAGAGTTGTCGTTTGATCCGAATCTGTCCCATCGGAATGAATCGAAGGAGCCGAAGGAAGATTCCGGCGAGAAATCGGAATTTTGGGAGTGAAAGTATGGAGAATCCATAAACAAATTAAGAAGAATTGAAGAAGGAGGCGGCTACTCTGTTTTTTATTTTCTGGACAGGGGAGAAGAGAAAGGCTCCATTGGCTTTAAATATACCAAATGGAAAATTATTTGGAAACAAAAAGAAAAAGATTAATAATAAAACCAAAACCTTTCTTTTTAGTTAGTAATAGTTTCAAGATGATTTATTCGACATGAGTTGAGCGGTAATTAACATATATCTATAATCAAGATCATAAGCTTGAAATCTCCAATTTCTATACCAAAAAAGGTTTCAAGAGGATTTAATTTTCTTGTTTGATACGTAAATTTATATTTGTTTCTTATTTTTCAGATCATTGTATAACATTTTTATTTGTATGTTTTAGTGTATTGATTTTAAATTCAAAATTTTAAAATATAAAATTACATTAAATAAGATTTTAAAAACTTTTTTCTTGTTTTCAAATCATTCTATAACATTTTTATTTGTATGTTTCAGTGTATTGATTTCAAATTCGGAATTTTAAAATATAAAATTATATTAAATAAGATTTAAAAAATTTTGATAAATACAAATTATTGTATTGTTATAAATTCATTTTATTTCTGTTGAAATTAAAATATGTTAGTTGTTTTTTAGTAGAACATGTGGTTGTGGGGATTCAAACTCATAACCAAAGGTCAGAGATAAGTACTTTAACCATTTAAACTATGTTCGGTTTGACATTAAAATATATTAGTCTTAATTATAAAATATTATAAAATAAAAATTATACAAATTTTATACATGTATGTTAATAATTAATTATTAATATTTTAGATAAATTTGTAATACAATTATTTTTTATTGAATCTATTGTTTTTAAATTTCTATCCAATCATAGACATATAAGCTACATAAATTAACTAAGATGAGTATTGAGTGAGAAAAATTTTGATGCGGCCTAAATAATTACATGTTAAAAGTTTAGAGACTGAAGTGAAATAGACATGGGAATTCTAACGGTGAGACGAGACTTGAAATAGTTTATTTAATGTTAATTAAGATTTGTGGGTTAATTAAAAAAATGGAAAATTGGTTTTCTTGGGAGATACGATACAGCAAGGCAAGGGAAGGGAGCCTAGAAGGTTTAATTGGAACACGTGGGTCAATTGGGGTTTGGAAAACAATGGTGGCCACTTGCCACTTGGCCGGGCCAGGTCAAAGTCGAGAAGGAAAGCGATGACGTCAGCCGATGACCTCATTTTATTTCCTTTCCTATTTTTGTATTGATTGCACACGTGTGAACTGTTGGTGTATGACGTGGCATTTTGTGTTCAGTTCATGTGGACAAGTTGTATTGATGGGGGAAATTAGAGCTAGTGACAGTTGAGAGGGAGCATGTGATCCTCAACTGAAACACATTCTAAACTTTTTCAATCACTCCCTCTCACTCTATTACATTTTTTTTCTTTCCATTTTTATTTTAATATTTATCTTATTTTAATCGCTATTTTTTAAATATTTTATTTTTATCTCCAAACTTTATCTTAAAAATACTATTAATGATTTGGTCTTGAACTTTTTCATGTCCCACATAAAAATTCTCGTTTAAATTAATATTTTATCTGCTTCTTAATTAAGTCTGAACTTCACGCAAATTATCCTTTCAAACTTGCAAAACATTAATCTTAGCATAAGTTAAAAATTCTCGTTTAAATCAATATTTTATCTGCTTCTTAACTAAGTTTGAACTCCACGCAAATTATCGTTTCAAAATTGCAAAACATTAGTCTTAGCATAAGTTGCAATCGACTTGATGCACTTTGTTATGAATAGGTGTCCTCTAGGGATCAAAAATGCAACTTTTTCCGGATGTAGGAACTCTCTTCATGGCTTTAGTTTTGTCCAGACTATTGATTCTTAACATTGATTTGATAAATTCATCCAATTTAACCCACAATAAAAGGAAGACTACAAGATTAAGGCTCGACGAAACTGGAAGTATCAGCATGTTGAAACTCCTTGGGGTTAGTAGTGTGAAAGAAAGAGCCCGAGATTTATTTCTTCATTTATTATAAATTTCGTTTTGAACACATTCAAAGTTGTGTCTACTTTATTTCTGAATTTGAATTTTAAAAGGTGTCTAATTTACTACTAAGCTTTCAATTTTGTATCTGATAGATTACTGACCTATTCGACAATCAACAACTCTTTTTTAATTGTTATTAGACATAAAATTGGAAGATCATGTCCTATAAGATGCTTTTTGAAATTCTTGGATCTACTGGATACTCAATTGAACGTTTAGAGGTTTATTAGACACTTTGTAATTTCAAAAGATCCATTACTTACCAACTAAGTTCAAAGACTAATTATTTAAAGTTAAACCAGACATAAACATATTTTTCATCACTTACATGATTAGTAGGCGTCTTTGTGGATAAGGATTTGAAGTTTGACATAGTGGGTTCCATGTGGAATTATTGAACGAATATGGATTCTTATTAAATGATTAGTTAAAAAAATTAACAATAAGAATTTAAAAGGGTTTAATTTTACGTCAAATTTAGAGACTAAAACGACATAACACATGAAAGAAGATGGACTAAAACTAAATATTTTTAGATTGAGAAAGGACCACGTAATGAAAGAAGAGATAAAAATAGTGTTGGCAATGCAAATATGGTCTCATATTCAACTAGAAGCGAGAAAATGTTCGTTTTATACAAATAAAGATAACGTTATTTTTATTAGTCTTCAAGTCGACAAAATATCATATCATTACAAAAGTCTGGACGGATTAAAGTATAACATGTTTGGGCATTGTAACTACTTTTTATTTCCAAAGGACTGAAAATTTGAAACAATTGTAGACAGTGATGTAGTTTACCAAATGCATATTCCTCACGTCTCTTGCTCTACCTTTTTTTTTTCTTTTTGCAAAAACGGGCATAAAGTAGCATCTAGTTTCATGTGAAATGAGCCCATAAATAATCCAAATTTGCTGCCTATATGCTATGCTATATATATATTAGTCATTATTACAACCTACAATACAAACCAAACACAGCCTAAATGATATTGACCCTTCAAATTACTCATTTTGTTCCAAGAAAACCCCTCTTCTAGAACTCATTTTCTTTTTTTATTATAAAAAATCATTGCCCTTTCTCAAAAACATTGAAAAAGATCTTCAGATGTGTGTGTTAATGATCCAAATACAGACCCCCTTGAAGCCCAAAAATTGATAGATTTATTTTTAACTTTCCTCCAACAAGAAAGGGAGAGGGCAGAAAATGACCATTCTAAAATTATTAACAGTGGAATGGAAGGCATCTTTCAAATGGCTTTTTTTTTTTTTAATTTATTTTTCCATAATGAAACTTCCTAGAAAAATCCAAAAATAGGACCATTCTCTTTCTCTGCCTCTTTCACAAATCATTTCATATTTTAAATAAAGCAATTTCACCAACTCTTTTGTGCACTTTCATCACTTATTTGTTTTCTTGATTTTCTTTGATTATATCATTTTTCATGTTATTTTAGAAATAGAGATTTGTTTTTTCACGTCTAAAAAAAATAATAAACAACCAAATTTTGAGGAATAACATGTATTTATTATGTATTAAAAGGATGAATTTTTAAACATAATAATTAATTTGTGATAATGACAGATTTGAAATGGAAATCTAATTAGATTCTTTTTAATTTACCCACTACCCATCAAAATTGTTAGAGATCAGTCCATTCTTCCTTGGTTTTGACTATTTGGATTGATCCAATTACACAAAAATTATATAATGTAAATTTTAAAAGCAGCCAAAAAATTAAAAAAGAATCATCTGTATATCCAACGTACGTGGCAATGGATTTAAATAAGTGGAATTTTTTTTAATTAATTTTCAACTCTTCGTTACATTTCCCCTTCAAAGTACTCTGAATTATTTAACACGTCAGCAGTCCTTCTTCATTATTTTTCCCTTGGGAGGAGACAAGAAGCAAAACTGCCAGTTTCCCTCTCCTACCTGTTGCCACATCATCCTTTAGAGAATTTCAAAAGTACTACCAGAGTGTCTGCTCCCTCCATAATCCCTTTGTACACACAATTTTTCAATTATAAAAAATTCTTTAATTTCGGTGGAACTTTCATAATTTTCGAAGGATGCTGACGTGGCACACCATAAATGACCGTAGTATAGGAATTTTTTTTATCAAATCACACAACAAAGTCTTTAGTAGGGAGATGTTTGATTTAAATCTCAAATTGATTTCTCAAGTTTGAAATTAGTCTATTTTGGTTCCCTCGAAAATTAAAATATCTATTTTACTCTTCCACTCTCAAATTTATTTTAGTTTTGACCCCTAGACTTTTAAAATGTATATTTTAATTTCTTAACTATTAAAATTTATTATTTTAATTCTAGTCGCTATATTGTTGTTAATTATTTAGCATATGAATATCGGGGGTTTAAATATGTGTATTAATATATTGACATCAACATATATTGAAGCTATATATAAATTGGTTGAGACAAATATTGGGTGGATGAATAATAATAAGGACAAAAATGATTATTATTTTAAAAAGTTTAGAAACTAAAATATATATGAGATTATCAAATACAAGCATAACTCAATTTGAAACATCTCCTCATTTCTTTGAGGATCAAAATAGTTATTCTTTAAAATTCAAGAATTTTCTAATTCAAAGACCAAAATGAAATAAATTTATAACTGAGATTTATATCAATAAGTTATTTAAATTTGGATGATGCATCTAATACAAGCACATAGAATAACTTCTTTTAAACAATATCATCAAAATGACAAAAATTATATCCATTTTTTTTATAATTTATGCAATAGATCAGATATGTCATGGTGAATTCTTTGGAAAAGTGCCACTTTTTTATTGCTAACTTAAAAAGTGAGCTGGTTTTTATGCAAGGAAAAAAGACAAAATGAATTAGATTTCCACTCATAAGGAAGGTTAGATACTTCTATATGGTCGTAAAAAAAAAGAAAAAGAAAAAGAAAAAAAGAAACCAAATTTTTTTTTTTTTTTTACAAGGAAATAAGCAGAGGAACAATTAAATAAGAAACCCCAGACATTCTGCCCTCAAATCTTTATTTATTTGTTTGTTTATTTTTTATTTCCCCTCAAATCTTTAATTAATGTGAGAAGTTGATTTTTTTTTCCTTTTGAGGATAACATAGAATTAAATAAGTTAAAAGGATAGAATTCAACTTTGCTTTTACTCTATTATTAATTAGAGCAAAAAAGGAACTTGCGTGGAAATCTATGCATTTGAATAATCAGATACCACTTTTTGTTGAACGGTGGGTTGAAACTTGAAAGCCATTTTTTTTTTTGAAGAACACAATAAAACTATATATTTATAAAAAAAAATCACATCAATTTTCTTGTATCACACGTGATCTAATAATTTTTATTATATAAATAAGAAAGAGTTGCTTTTTTAATGATTGTATTTTTATAGCCATTCAAATATTCTTTCACTCTTGACTAGTCAGCTTTGGTTATTAACTTTTGACTATATAGGATGGATAATGGCTTTTCTTTTCTAAGTTTTAAATGTAATTTTAAAGTTTTCACATTGTGATTTTAGTCCTTAATTATATTTGGACCTTTTTTTCCCCAACTATTGTCTCATGGGACAAAAAAATAAGTTGATTGATGTTGAGGAGCAAATATTGTTTGAAAAGGAGTTGATCAAATTGGGCAAATTAAGGATTTTTTTTGTCTGACTTTTTGTTGTTAGGCAAGAGATGATGTATATTGATACAAAGTAGATGGGCAGATTCAATTGATTTTCACTATGCTTCCAATGCCACATCTTTCTCTTACTTTTTTCAGCATCTTTCCTTTTTTTTATCCTCCAAAACTCAGCTACAACTCAACAGAGTATGATCCAAACGTTCTATACCTGTCTATTTAATTTTCAATATGTTACGCCTAAAACTTTCTCTTTTAGTAAGATTGTCAAACATTTCTCTCTAATTTTTTTAAACACACATTTCGATATTCAATATAGAATAGAGATGTGCAATCCATGTACGAAAACTTTGATATATTCCTAGGATTTGAAGTTATCCTAACTTTCAAAATTGAGCATCCCTATGAATAACCAACATGGATGGTCAAATATACTAACACCACCTATGAAAATCTCTAGTGGATGGAAATTGACGAAAAAAATATAAACACCATTGGTACAAATAGTATCTACCACGATTCTTTAATATTGTTTTTAACTGGATATTCTTTTATATTTTCATAGATTTCATAATATTCTTATTTCAAAATGATAACACACTCCAGTATCATTTCATCGAAACATCACATTTTACTAACGTGTTATTTGGTTCCTTCCCAAATCATGCATTTCCGTGAGAATTTTACATTTCGCAATGACACATGTCCAAGATTTGGACCTAGGATAAAACAAGACTAAAAGAAAGTGAAAATGGATTTGGTAGGCTTGAAAAAAATGACTTGACCTAAGATTTGACATGCATAAGGTTGGCAGGCACCCCAAAAGGATAATATAATTTAATTTCTTCCCAAACAAATACGATTGGGTTACGTCTGATTTGAGTTAATTAAAATAATTTTTTTTCCTTTTAAAAACAAATATAAATACTTCCAAATTATTACAACAATTGCAAAAGTCAAAGACTCTAGCTGCCAATCAATTCTCAAGTCCAAGTGCTTTCTTTTTTTAAGCGGAAATTACACTAAAGTATAAAACAAATATGTATTCGTGAAAATATGATCATTAATTTTTTTTATCAAAAAATAAAATAAAAAAGTCACAAAGTACCCACATGATGGTATAAATTTGTAATTTAGGTTATTTCGTAAAATTATAAATATATACATATTTCTTTTTGTGTCATTTTTATAATTCCTTCAGACCCATGTCCCTCTGTTGTAATAATAACTAGTTAAATGAACCATAATTAGTCTCATCTTATTAGCCTTAAATTTTGAATTAACAAAAAAAGGAAAGTGATGTGGAATAAATAATATGATATGACTCCTAAATCCTAGCTAGATTTTTTTTTGTTAATCATGTAATAATCAGGTACATGAATCTGGATATTGAACTTTATCAAAATTAAGTTAATTGAACCCATGTAAAAAATTAATTTGTATATTAGTATATAATTGACTTGGGGGGTCTTTTTTTCTTTTCCTAAGTTTCTAGATGGATTAAAGTAAAAGGATTCCATTTTCATAATCATGATATAAACTCTTGTCTTTTTAGCAAAAGAATTTAAATTGGGTCCCTTTTTATTTATTTTAATTTTGAATATGCTTTGGATTAAAGTAAATGGAAGCAGGGGTTATCATTACTCTTTTGAATTGCTACAATACATATTTTATATTTTATCTATCTTCCAGAATGTATTAATTTTTTAATAAAATATATTTGTTGGGTAAAAAAAATTAATTAATTATAATTTTAATAATAAATAAGTAAATGAATTTAATTAAAATTGCATGTAATAAATTATTAATTCATATATCGACAAATTTTTTTAATCGTAAACTATACGAGTGAAAGCTAAAATTGAAAACTTTAGATTTTAGCCAAATCAAGTTAATTCGATCGGTGGAACTTAATTCAATTTTCTTAAACTTATATGTCAACTTTCACAAAAAACCAACCTAACAATTTCATTTATAGCTGTTATAAACTTCATGTTTTAGAGAAATTAAAATGATAAATTTATATGTAATAATTCTTTTTAAACAATATATGCAATAATTTATATACACATACTTCAAAAAAATATTTACTAAATCAATAACAAAACTAATTAAATATTTACTTCACACCATAATTATTCAAAAAAAAATTTAGATTAATAAATATATTAAAAATAAATTATTCATACTCAAAATATTAGTTACTAAATAAATATTATTACATTTTTAATTAGATATATATAAATAATCTAAACTATTTTATTTTAAATTCAAAGCCAACACACCTGTGACATAATCTAATAAGTTCATTTCTCTAAATCCATACATTAATTTTATCAAATTCTTTTTACTAGTAGAATGTAAAGGTCAAATTAGTATAATTAATTAAAGAAATATATTTTATACTTTAACTATTTTGGTTAATTTGTGTTGAAGTTAGTAACTTTTAAATAATTATTATTTAAAATGTGTTAACTTGTTAAACAAATGTATTGGTTATGTAAACAAGAAAAAAAAGAGTTAAAGATTTATAATCTATCGATGTGATAGGGCCCATTTGTTTTTCTTTGTGATGATAAATGACCTACTTAACTCAGTGGTTAGAGTATTGCTTTCATACGGCGGGAGTCTCTCAAAAAAAAGTGGTAGAAGTTTATGTCTCAACGAATCACACGTAGAGATATTGATAATACACATAGAGTTAATGGTATTTCATAACTAATTGATTGAGCAGCAGCTCGTAGACCACCTAAAAAGGAATATTTATTATTGGATGAGTTCATTTTGGTCATGGTACTAGGAAATGGAATCCTAGAATGGCACCTTATATCTCTGCAAAACGTAAAGGTATTCATATTATAAATCTTACTAGAACTGCTCGTTTTTTATCAGAAGCTTGTGATTTAGTTTTTAATTGTCTCAATAACTAAACTAGATCTGAATGAAGAATCGAAATAGATTCTAAAGGAGACAGGCAAAAATAAAGGGGTTAGAGAAAGTTTAATGGAAATTTTGATGGTAATCAGTAAATAAATTTAGTTAGTATAGAAAGAAATAAACTATTGATAACACTTATTTTGTGGTAAAAAAATGAAGCAAATAAATGTATTAATTTTTTTTATTGGTATTGAAAACTACACTTCCCTAATTTCATAAGAAAAGAAAATTTTTAATTTAATTTTAATTATTTCAATCAAATAATTAATATACGAACTATCTATTATTTAATATAAATTCAAAATCTACCCATAAGTTTTAATACACTTAAGTAGCACTTCTTAAAAAAAAAAAAACACTTAAAAGTAGCTCAGACTTAACAGACCAATTTTCTTCGCAACCAAACACAAACTTAACAAATACAGACTCAATAACTCGTACTTAATAAACTCAGGTTTAATAAACCCTTTCAAACGTGCGAACCAAAAACCTCTTATTTTCTTCTTTGTACCGAAAAAAAACTCAAATGGGCTTTTTTTTTTTAAATTACCATAATATATCATTTAAAAAAAGGACTTTAAATGTTAATGTAAATGACTTCAATGGTATGAAAATGTCAATGAAAATATTGATAAAATGTCAATATCAACGTGTATGGATATTCATAAAAATTCAAGATAATTAGAGAATTCGTAGAAATTATTTAAATTTATAAATAATAATTTCACAATATGTAAGTTAAAAACCCATATGATGTTAGTATTTTTGTTCTCATTAGTAATATTTTGTTAGCGTTTTTCATTATTAGCCTTTTTCATTTTTTGTCATATCTTTGATATATGAAAATATCAATAAGAAATATCAATATTTGACAAATATTTAATACATGTTTAAAATCTTATATTTCATCAAACTCAAAAGAAAAAATTTTTAATATTCGTCTAAATTAATAAATTAAAGTTAAATTATAAGTTTAATGTTAAAACTTATATCTAAATTAATAAATTAATATCAAATGACCAAAACGAGCATAACTCAACGATAATTGACATATAAAAAAAATAGTTAGACCTTTAAATGTTGTATCTAATATCTAATAGATCCTATATAACTTTTAAAAAATTGTCTAATAAATTCTTAAACTTTAAATTTTGAGTTTAATAGGTTCTTGAGCTTAGTGCCACATAAATTAGAGATCCATTAGACACAAAATTGAAGATTGAATGATTTATCAAATACCAAATTAGAAGTTGATGAGACATGTCAAAAATTTATTTTTATTTTTATTTATTTATGTATTTTTCTAAGTTTAAGGATTTATTAAACACAATACTAAAAACTTAGGGTGCGTTGGTTAATTATCTAAAAACAGAAATTTGAATACAAAGAATTCAATTAAAATATTTTCAGTATTTTCGAATATATATTTGGTAGCACATTTAAAAATTAAATTTGAATTTGTATTAATTTATAATGATGTTTTACGTATATTATTTTTTTTAAATAGAAAATGAAATAAATTGATGACATGAAATATTATATTTATTAAAAATTTTATATTTTTAATGTAATTAAATGCATTTTTAAGTTTCAAAACTTAAAATCTGAAAATATTTGAAAATTATGTGGATGTTAAAATTTCATTAATATATATAAATATATTTCATATAATTAAATAGTTTTACATATTAACTAAAAGTTCTAAAAATTATGAAAGTAGTAAAATTGTACAAAAATAATCCAGTCTAATGCGTAGTAATTTAGAAATTGAGAGAGAGTCGTATTAGTAAAAAATATATATATATTTTTAGGATTGTTCTTTTTTAATATAGTATAGACAAAATAAAAACCAATGAATTATCAATTCAGTTTCTAAAATGTCGAAAATGTGTTTGAGATCTTTTTAAAAATAAGCCGATACTTCTAGATTGTATGCAATTTATTTTCTAAAATTGCTCACCAAACGTCAAGAAAATCCCATATTTTCAATATTTTTAAAACAAAAAATCGTTATTTTACCCAACATAATCTTAGAAACTTAATAGATACCATTTACAATTTTTAGATCAATTAAACATGGTCAGTAAAGTTAAAGCGAACATAACTCAGTAATAATTGATATATATTTCAAACTAAAAAGTTGTGAGTTCGATCCCGCCTGACATGATATACTAAAAAAAATATATATTGTTTGTGAAAGTAACTTAAAATTTTACCATATAGTTATTAATTAATTACTCTTTTTTGAAGTGTACCTTTTTAGTTGACATTGATTTTGACAATAAATTGGGACATTGACTGGAAATAATAAAGTGATGGGCCGATGAGATTTTCCACAATGACCCAACCCAAATGGCTCTCTATAGAATCCCTTCAACATTTAGCTCCTCATGTTCGTAAAATTTGGGAAAAAAAAAACTGCAAAATACACTTTTGACCTTTTCGATATTTTTTTAGTACAACACGTGGTCGTTGAGGACTTCTTGATGAGAGATAGGTGTCTTTATGTTCGATTTGACAACTTTTTCAGTATGTGTAACATAAATTTATTCAAATAATAAAACCGTTTTTTTTATACTTCAAATGCTTTCGTGGGATTGCCTAGAACTTTCTAGAAATTAAAGCTTTTGGAAGAATATTGGTTATTCTACTTAAGAAATATTTTTAAGAATTGACATGGACAATTAATTATTTAAAACCAAAATAATAGCGTTTCTTTTTTAATTCTATTTTCAAAAGCTATGAACCCAATCATACTTTATAAGCAACCAAAAAGGAATTTTCTAAGAACATATAAAAGCCATAGCCATACATCATAGACTAGAAAATAAATATTAATGTGTGAGATGTGATCCCCACCTCCAAAGTCTTCCCATAAAAATAGAATCTTTCTTTCATTTTTGTTCTATACTACTCTTGACTAATCTATTTAAAAGTTTCTCATAATTTTATCTACATCTCAATTAAATAGATACAAAGTTAAAAATTTTAGAGATTTATTTTTAAAAAAACGATGTACAAAAATTAAATGAGAGACCATTCTAAATGGCTAGCACAATGGTTGAGTTTTGAAAAGGTCAATCATATGTTTTAATCATAATGCTCCGAGGTTTCTTTTTTGAAATGTTTGTTAAAGATGAATAAACCACCACACAACTCAAAGAGGTAAGCTGTTGGGTTGGATAAATTTAATTTTGAAATGAATAATAAATGGGGAGAAAACGACAATGCATGTTAAGGATGAATAGACCACCACCCAATCCAAAAGCTTCAGCTGATGGGTTGAGTAAATTTAATTCATATATTGAATATCTAATAATTTTAGTCTTTGTTGTATAAAAATTTTCAATATTATCTTTTACATTTTAACATTTTCAATCATATTTTTTCTATTAGTAAACGTTAAAATTATTTAATGATAGACTTGCGTGAGTTTTAGTGAGTTTTAGTGAGTTCGTAGAAATTTAGACAAAGAACTGCATCATATCATTGAGGAAAAAGTTGAAATTTCTACCATTTTCTCGAACATTTGAAGAATGAAACATAAAATTTCCTCTTTTTAGGTGGCTTAATATTTCTCCCTCTCAATTTCTACTAACCCATTCAATAACATGTCATATAATTTTAGTATTGGAAAATTTTAATATCGACTAACAAAAATTATATAATTATATCTAGCTACTAAATAAGGTATTACTACAGTAGTGCTATCATTTTCTAGAATATAACATTATAATTGTGAGATACAAATTTAATTTTGTTGACCTATATTACACTAAAGTTACATATCTTATTTAATAAAAAGACAATCTTTACTTGTTTTAGTGCTTTAGATTCTTTCTTTTAGTTTGTTTTTGTTCTTTCCTTTCAAACAAAATAATAATAATACGAAATATATTTTCCAAACGTCATGTTATTGTTGGTTGTAATTTGATTTCAACAACTTTCTTGAATAAACCATTTACATTTCAAGGGACGATTCGTAAGATAAACATCTACCACTCATGCAGCGTCAAAGACCCGCAACACTCGAAGAGGAAGAGTATTTATTCTCATGATTAAAAAAAATCTATACGTCAAGATTTTCACTCCCAAGTGTAATGTAAAAATAAATAAGTTTTTTCTGTAAAATAATAACTTTATTATCCTTCAAAATGTTGATTTTTTTTCGTTAATAAAGTTGTACTAGAGATGCAATCAAAAGTCTTACATCAAGAAAGATCCCGTAAGTATGAAACAAATTTAAGTTTTATATAGCAACTTAGTGCAAAATGAAAAATATCATAATCATTATTAAGATTGTAGAATCGAGTCCTTATCCTAACAAAGACAGGTACATGAATAAGTTAGAAAAGAACCATTTTTTTATTTATTTCTTCCTTCTGATAATTTATTTTAATATTTTAATGACAACAAATATTTTATTATGAGAAAATTGTAAGGTAAAAAATAAAAAATAAAATGTTATTCTTGACGATAAATATATATATATATTTTCTTTTTAGAACTATATTTCAAGTAATATTACTAAAATCTTAAAGGTTGAAATTTCATCCTTTTAAATGAAAATGCGTTTCATTCTCACAAATGGGGAAGTGTTTTACATTTTTTTTCTGAAATAGTTACAAATAAAAAAAATGCAACCAAATAATATATGGGAAGATTGTCATCATATAAGTTTCAAATATACATCATAGGCTACGTTTGAAAAAAAAAATATATACATATACTATTATTGTAAAGACAATTTTGATCAAATTTGTTTTAATTTTATTTTGTTAAGAAGAGAAAGTAAAATTAAAATCACATCCCAATATAAAAGATCTTTATTGAGAAGAAAAATAAAAGCAACCACACTCTTCTGATTCTGCTACTAACCAATTATTGATTCCAATCCTTACTCCACATGTTATATATTGAACTAAAAAAATCAATGTATGTTGCACAACGAATGACTATTTATCGATCTTCTTCTTTCTAATTGTACCGTAACAACTTTGGATTTAGATCTCCATATTTTATAATTTTAAAAGGAAAAGGTACTATTGATGAATGATACACTCCCATCACTATTTTATTGAATCTCAACGGGACTTCAACAATAACACAAAAATTTTGCCACATTCAACTTAAGTATTTGGATTTTCATTTTGAACTTAAATTCCCAAGCCATAAGATCAGTAGTAGTCATATCAATGAATGGCCAAAGTTCTTCATCACCATGTTTATTGAATATTAACTAGAATTTAACTTCCACCCTTACAATCCATTGTCCATAATTTTTTAAAATTGAAATAACATTTTCATAATTAGGAAAAACAAAATTAGTCAAAAGGTTAAAACTTCCATAGGATAGAACATATTGGGGGAAATTACAACAAAATTATTGATAATATATAAACATTAGACAATCCCCCAAGTAGTTTGCATTTCATTTCATTTACCCAAAAGAAAGTTAAGAATTTTACTTCTTCCTTTTCTCTTCGTACTCAAGAAGCTCCTCCAGCACCTTATTGTCCAGACACTCAAATTCAATCACCTGATTCTGGCGCCTAGGCGCCGGAGCAGAAGAGGAGCTTCCCCCGCCGTGGGAAGGGTACTCATTAGGGAAATTCAGGACGGCCAAATGGCCACGCATGGTGTAGGCAGCTCGGTCGTAGGCTCGCGCCGCTTCCTCCGCCGTATTGAAAGTTCCGAGCCAAACCCGAGCCCCGTGCCTCGACGAGTCACGAATCTCCGCTGCAAACTTTCCCCAGGGGCGCCGCCGAACGCCGCGGTACCGGACCTCGCCGCCACCCTCATTATTGCCGTCGGATCTCGGCTCCTCGTCCATTTTGCATGGTCCAGTTTCCAAGTGGAACCAAATCCTCCTTTTTATATACTTGCAGCCAAAACCAAATCTAATGTAAGTTTTTTTTATTTTATTTTTAATAATCAGAAAAATCTTTTGCTGCAGCCACGTGAGTTTTTTGTATACTTAGAAGCTTCTGCAAAGAGAAAAAAAGAAAAAAGAAAAAAAATCATGGTCTGTCTCCAATGTATCTGGATTGGTCAAGATGATGGCTTTGAGAAAGAAGCTTGAATAGGGAAAAAAGAAAACAAAAAAAAAACATCTTTTTCAACTTTAATTTCAGTTGGGGTTTTTTTTTTCTTTTTCGAATTTTATAATTTGGTAATGGTTAGAAGGCCAAACGATTTGCTGCTTCTTCTACTTTTTTACTTCTTTTTTTCTTATTTTTTCAGTTAGATTCTTGGAGTCTTCAATGGAAGTTTTGATTCTTTTTTCGAAAACTATATAAAAATTGTGGACCAGAGAAACTGGGCATCTTAATTAGGTTAACTGAAGGGGGTTTTTCTTTTCTTTTTTCAATTTTTAATTGGGAGTGAGATTCGGTTTTGTTTGTTTGTTTGTGTTTTTTGAAATGAAAATTATGGCTTTGTTTATTAACAGTGAAATAATGTGTATAATTTGATTTTGGGGTGTGAAGTGGAAGAGAAAACCCATTTTAAATAAGGAAAATGGTGAGACATGAAACACAATTTGACTATTATGGGAAAATGTAGTGTTTTTTTTTTCTTTTTTTTTTTTGAGAAAATTCAAATGTTTGGACAAATTCCAGATCATTATTGTTGACCTATCTCTGTCTGTCCTTTTGTTCATTATTATTTCTTAATTCCTCTGTTTCAATACCCTTTTTTTCTTGGAGAAAATTGAGAAAAATCATCTAGGTTGCACAATTTGAGATCTTTTAAAAGCTTATTAAGAAAGTAGATTTTTTTTTTTTCTAATGTTAATTTATAAATTTGATTGTATATACTTTTAACAGTTTCATGGAATGGTTTAGCTTTTATGCCTCAGTTCTGTCACTTAAAATTCTTTAAAAAGTTTCTGAAATTAGAATTTTGTGTTAATTGGACATTATTTTACTTTGTCAGCTCAACACTTTGACATTGTTGATTATATTATTTAATGATATTGTGATGAGCTGATTTTTGCTAAGCTGGTTTAAGCATTTAATTGACAAAATTAACGATAAATAATCTAGTAGACTCAGTATTAAAACTTTAGTAGAACCAAACAGACATATTCTTGAAAGTGAAAAGACCTATTAGAAAATTAGTATAGAGATTAAACCCATACCATCTTGAAAATTTCAATAACTAAGATCCTGTTTGATAACATTTTGAAGATTTTTCACTATTTTTTTTTCTATGTTTGTCAGATTATATAAAAACAGAATTCTTAGCCAAATCTCGAAAACAAAAATCAATTTTTAGAAATTATTTTTCATATTTTCAAAATTTGGTTTGAATTTTGTCAAAATGTTATTAAAAATTAAGTGAAAAAAAGAAAAAGAAAAGAAATGCATATGTGAGAGCAACGTTTTAGGACTTATTTTTAAAATTAAAACCAAAAAATAAAATAATTATCAAATGACCTAAATTTTTAATTTAAGAGAGCGTTTGGCCAAAGTTTTTCTTTTTCTTTTTCTTTTTTTTCTCTTTTTATCTTTCTTTAAAAGGTAACCAAAAACTTTTTGCATTATGTAGTTGTATATGTTGCGTTAACTTTGGTGAAATAGGCTTATGGATTTTCTTTGTGTTATTTGTAATTGTTTTATCATAAGAATTATACATTTAAAAGGTCTAAAAATATATTTCTTTGCAATTATTTGACGAGATAAGTTTTAGAAAATGGTATTCAAAACCACATAAATCAAAATAGGATTTTCTTTTTCCTTTTTAAGTTTTCTCTCCTTATTTTAGTACATTAGGTAAGAAAATGAGATTTGAATTCACGACTCTCAAATCAGATATAAGTGTCTTAATCTTTTAGTTCTAACTTAACTATAACTATTCATCAATTGTTTCGGGAAATATTTTGTATAATAGTTATCAAATTATGTATATATTTGTAGGTTACAACTATTTTGAAAAATGAAGTGATGAGACATTATAAATTAAGAATTAAGAGAGGAAAAAGTTGGATAAATATTAATAACCTCGTTTATAAGGCGGATATTTAAATCTCTCACTCTATTCCATGTTTAATGTTTGTAATGGTATATTCTTAAATAAAATATATATGATAAATAAGCTCCCGTGACATTATTTAATTGGGAGGAATTATGCTATAGAAAAGAATAAAAATTGAAATTTTTACGAACTTCAAAAAAATTTTATACCAAGCAAATTTGTTATAAGACGAAAAATGTTGTTCCACGTGGCACATGGAGGCAGCATGTGTGCATACCTAATCCAACTCGAAAGTTTTTTATGATAAAACAAAAGTTCGGAGGAGAACACTGTTCCTCCGAAGCAAACAAAAGTCAATTTGGGGAATAGTTGAAAACCGCTTAACTCTCCATTTGCTTGATTTCCTAAGAGAGGAGTCGTGGTTTACAACACCAACAACCATATAATGGCATACATATACCTAAAGTAAGTGGAAAAAGATACATGCGAATTTAGATATTAATTTAAGAGTTAATTAGTTCATATACAAATTGGCTTGATGGTCAACTCTCATCTAGATTCGTGATTGTTTAAACAATATTTATTATTAACTAATTTTAATCTCTATTACGACAAAAGTATTATTAGAAATATTAAAATATAAAAGATTAAATAGAAATGTTAAATTATAGGAACTAATATTAAGCAGAAAAACAAAAGAGAGAAAGGTTGTTTGGATTGAAAAAGGCAAAATGAGATTGAGAAATATAGTTGTAGTGATGATTGTGAGGCATATGAATTGACAATAATAGTGGACCCAAATCTAATGTTCAATAAATGGGACAAAATCTAATGTTCAATAAATGAGAGTTTTGAGCGGGCACTTTCACCATCTTTTGATTAGAAATATATGCTATTTGTACTCGTTTTGTCCTCTATTATCCTTTTACTTACTTCTTTACTTTTTTTTTTCTCGACTAAGTGAATGAACCTAATTAAGTAAAATTAATAATAACTCTACTCAATAAATCTTATTTTTATAAATTAGGGTCAATAACTATTTTGTTTTTAGTTTTCTATTCTTAAAAATTATGGTGGATGGCTCATAATTCCTTTCGTATGTTTTCAACTTTATTAAAATCAAATTCGATGTTTTAACCAAATTTCAAAAACAAAAACAAAATTTTTAAAAACCATTTTTTTAGTTTTTAAAATTTGTCTTAGATTTTAAAAATATTATTAAAAAATAGATACAAAACCAAGAAATATATAGGGAAAAGTAGAATTTAGAAGCTTAATTTTTTAAAGTTGAAAATAAAAAATAAAATTGTTATTAAACGAGACCTACCTAAATTTATTTAGGTAACTGAAATTTGTTCTTTAGATGAGATGTTTAGATCGGTTAGATAATTACTTTATTTTTGGATAATTATGCTTATAAACACTACTTTCGCATTGATGTGTTTTCTTTATTTTGTTATTTATTTTTAAAATCTAAGTAAAAAAATTTAAACTATATTAAAGAATTTTTTTGCTTCTATATTTTGAAATTTGATTCGAATGTGCTTTCAAGGGTGAAAAAACATACTAAAAACTTGTGAAATTATAAAGAAGCGAGCATAGTTTTAAAAAATTGAAAATAAATTCGGTATCAACTAACTCTAAATGATATAAATTTGTTTATTATATCATTATATCATTTATTTTTTTTAATTTGACGAACACGTTTTTAATGTTAATTTATAAGGGAAAATTGCCGTTTGATCCATTGTGTAATTATTATAAGTTTTCAAACTTTTGTACGGAGTTAGACTTAGACATATAAAAGGGGTCTACTGAAAACGTGTAATTGTTATTAAATGTATTTTTTTAAATTACTTTTTCAATCTAATTTCTATGGTTGCCCGATAATTCGACGTATGTCTGACTAAAAGATCATGAGTTTGAATATATCCACTCGTACTTGTTGTACTTAAAAAAAATTCTAATTTCTATTGTTCAATAAGCTTCAGTTTTAGTCTCTCCTGTTTTAATATTTTCCAACAATACCATTTTTGTTGGTGAATATTAAAATTGATTGATCAATTCATTCATAATTAAAATTTGTCATTTTTTTAATACAACACGTAGGAGTGGAGATTCAAACTCTCAATCTTATTGTTGGATAGTATCTTAACCGGTTAATCTATGCTTTGATTAGTTCTTAAATTTTTCATTTGTTTGCCGTCAAAGAGAGAAAATTAATTACATTATTTTAGTTTTTGACTAAAAAATTTGCTCGAATAGTCATATAAAACTACGGTCATATTATTTCCTAATAATTTATTTCTACACATTGTTAGACTGAGTTGAGTATAGCAGAGTAGATATATATTCTTCAACTTAAGTGTTCATAAACAAAAAAAATCTCTCCGTACAAACTAGTGGCTGAGGATATACAAAATTTGAAGTATGTGAATGGGCCTGGGCCTTTGTTGACCAGGCCCAGCCCATTGTCTGTTTATTTTAGGAAAAAGAAATAAATAAGTTGAAATGTTTGAATTTTGGTCGTTGTTTTTTTTTTCGGAGTGGTCAAATGGGATGACTTTGACCAGTAATTGTAAATGAAGCTCTCGTGACAGCACGTGACAACATGTCGAGTAATGCACAAGGGGGCACGTGCTGGTGTGGCAGATGTAAAAGCTTGGGTCTGCCCATTCAAACTAGACTTCGGTCACCCCATTGAATCTTGTGTCACCCTTCAAAATGGAGCTCTTTAATCCTTCATATATTCAAAAAAAAAAAAAAACCAAGTATTATTTTTACCGACCTCAATTTATTACGAGAAAGAGAGTAAATAAACTGTACGTAATCTTATTATTGAAATAAAGTCTATATATGTAGAGTACCAAGCACTAAATGAAAGTCTTGAACAAGATTAGACAATTGTACTGCATTTGAAAGATGCGTGGTCGATTTTAGGGTTGAAATGCTCCTTCAAATCTAACCATATATCATAGGTAGAATCAAAAAACAAAACATTAGCTGATTTTTCCTTGGACAACGAATGCATAATCCAAAAAATTACCACACTGTTGCAAGTAATCCAGGAATTGAGCATGTTCTCGGTGGGGCAAGGAATCGACCATCCAAGAACCCTAATTTGTTATTGACGGTGAGTGCAATCAACATGGACCTACTTCAGGAAGTGTAATTCTCATCGGTGAGAGGATCGGAGACTAGAATAAGACTGGTGTTGTCCGAATAGTGGAGAAAGTATGGACTCGCATATTGTTCAACCACTGTTTGATTCACCAAAGATGAAAGAGTAGCAGTGGGATTAAGGGCTTCATCGTCGACCATGGGATAAGATAAAAGAAAAAAACGCACAAACAGATGGCGGGAAATCAAGAAAGTTGTCAAATGAGGAAACCGCCAAAGATACTCTCTAAAACAAATTAAACATCTGATACCATATTACAAGAAAGAGAGTAAATAAACTGTGCGTAATCTTACTAATGAAATAAAGTCTATATATATATAGACTACACGAGTTGGGTACACACAGTAATCGAATATTGTTAATAATTACAAAGTCTAATACAATTTTAACCTTAAACTTTTAATAGATCAGGTACTTAATATCATTTTAATGGTTAGCGAAATAGATAAACCATGTCAACTTGAACTTCCAAACTCGAGCATGAAATGAAAACTTGAATCTCACCAACAAATTAAAGAGATAAAAAATTACTCCAACTTAACAACAAAATGCTTAAATCTAATTAATCATAAGCATTCTATACAATTGGAAGAATCAATATCTATAAAAATAGTCTAGTCTACTCCAACCATGACAATGTCCACAGCTAAACACACAATTTAAAAGGGAAAAAAAGAGAAAAAGATAGAACTAAACTAATTGACGGTATCCAAAGATAAAGTTTAAATTATACCACTTATTCCAGTGGTGGGCTAAAATACAAATTAAAAATTTAAGGTTGACAAGAGTAAAAGTTGAACTCCTCGCGTCAAATCGAACGTAGCTCAAATGGTTAAGACATCCATATATCGATGGAAATATTGAAGTCTCAATTTTATATAAATATCGATGTCTATAGATATTTGTAGAAAGATTATTAAAAATAAAAAATTGATAAAAAAATATTTAAATTAATAGGTCAATATTTCGCTATTTTTAAATAAGTTAAAAATGATAGAATATCAATTTTATATCTATAACAGTGATATTCGGTTGTTTTTTGTAATATTATAAAAATGTAGATTTATGTTTATATGAATGTCGAGTTTATGAACCCATACAAATATTGATAAAATGTCAGTATATCGACAAAAATTTAATACGTAGAAAAAGTAGGGTGAAGGTGTGAAATATGGAAAGTTAGAGAGAAATAATTTAAAAGGATTTTCCCATTTCTTCTTCTGACAAATTCATTTCCCAAGTAAACTGCCCTCCTCAACACCTGCTGCCACCTCCCCATGTGCTGTGTCTCACATTTTTCTATTTTCTAAGAAATACTATCATATTCTTACATACATTTAAGTCAACTTTCTTATTTTACAATTAATTTGTACTCTTCTTGAGTCAATTTTCTCACTTCTCTCTTTTTTATAAAATTACCCTTTAATTAAAATAAAGGCCGAGATACAAGACTGAACTTCTAACCTTTCAGAAATGAGCAAGATGTATTAATCGACAAGTTAGGTTCAATATTAGCCTTCTAATTACACTATAGTTCAAAGAATAACATTAAAAAAAATATATATTCTCGTATAAATTAAATGGAAACTAGAAAACACATTTGGTCTACATACTTTCATTAAAGTTAAAATTTAATCTTTAAAATGTAACCATTCATTATAAACACTCTAAATTGTTACTTTAGTGAAACTATAAGGAATATCAAATGTATTAATCTTGAATGAATCACACAAATCTGAGCATTGGTCAACTCAAGACAAGTTCGATTTACCATCCATATATGTCGTTGAACTAAAAAGAAAACATTAAATAAATTACTCTGATCTGAAACGAAATTGATGAGACTCTATTCTTGTCTTTGATTGGTTAGAACTTCGTTGTCGAAAGTAGTGAGCTTTAGAAAATTTTTACATAACTTTTTAGGTTGAGTTCAATATAACTTGGTAAAAACTTACTTTTACCCGAAAATGAAAACATAAAATAAAGTTGGTATTACATTAATAAATTTTTTGTCCAAAATAAGAAAGGCCATGAATAAAATGGGTGGAAAGTTTTTACCTGGTAGGTAGGAGAAATTAAATGTTTTTTAGACAGACAATATACGAAATTATTAAATATTTATTATAAAAACAAAAAAGAGACAGAAAGAAGAATCTTGTATTTCAATTATACGACCAGGGTAGGAGTGAAGATTGTAGTAGTTCCAACCACAGAATATTATTGCATTCTAACCTTGAAACACATACCTAAACCTAAAATTTTGGTCTCAACCAATCGTAGAATATGTTTTTTTCTTCTAATTTGGTTGAAATTTTGAAAGTATTTTTCGATGTTGAAAAAAAAAGACACGTATATTGACAGCATGCCTATCAAGTTCAAAATGAAACAAAAAAAAAAAAACAAGTAAAAGTTCAAATTTGCATTGAATATTACATCTACTTATTTCATGAATGAAGTAAATGTGTAAAATTATATCATTAAGCTTTTGTATTCTCCATTAAATAGAAAGAAATAACGGGATCCAATCACAAATAGATTTTAGATTTTTAGATTGACGATTAGGTCCGAAGAGCTGAAATTATGACATGTGTTCCTTCATCCGATTGTAATTCGTCAAATAAGTTGTCTCATTGTACAATCATAGAATGACATGTCAATTCCATTAACTAATATCAATGATAATTAAAGAACGAAGAAAAACACATAATTGTAACTCGAACATTACTTAATGATTAACAAAGTTGAAAAGTGAGACTCGAAAAAGATACGGATAGAAATTTCAAAAGATTTGGTGAAGGATGGTGACGCGCGAAAACTTTTTGACAAAAGGGTGTGGCTTGAAATGGGAAGAAGTGAAGAAGGGAAGAAAATTTTGGTTTTGTGTGGCAGCAAAGAATCAAACTCCCAAGAACTCAACTTTTTTGACTAAGAATTTCAGCCAAAGACGAGAGGGGACCATAAAATTCTCACTCACTGTTTTTCTTCCATTTGTACACTAAAATTTCCCCTAAAATTGTGTGCTTTGGGTGTGTGGAGATTGAAAATTGAGTCAAAGTAAACACAACAATGAAATAAGATCCCAATTGAATTGCATTTCTCAACTTTCCCATTTATGTGTATATTGTAAAGTTTGCATCCCAAATATCTCTCTCTTTTCAAATCAAATCATATGATATGATTTGATGAGTGATTGGATTTGGACCCACCCCTCCAATTTTTTCACCCCCATATATGATCCTAACTTTGGATTTGTGTTGCTTTCTTTAACATCTTTTTTAAACTTTAGGATTGCTTTCCCTTTGTAATAAGTGGGTAATCTTTGGTTTTCTACCTTTTTTTCGATTGGGGTTTGAGAAAGGAAATCGAATTTTCGGAGTTCCACTATTAATACTCCTTCAAATGAATTGTTAAATCACACAAAATTCAACTAATGAAATATTCAGAATCGAGTCATCCAAATACTTAAATCCAACTCTGAAATGATTTAATGTGAATATGGTTACCAGACGAAGCTAGTGAAAATAATACTAAAACTCAACAACAAAAAAATGCTCATAGGAAGCTAAAATTTTTAATTTTAGTTTCTAGAATTATTATGTACTAACTATTTGAGAAAAAAATTTGTTTCAATTATTTGATGCGTTGTTAACAAAACCATAGAATAAAGAAGAATATACTTGCAAAATGGACAAACAATGTATTTGTCTCACTTCTTATTTTCTATCTAAAATAGTTGGTTGATACATAAATATAAGAATGATTATATTTTGATTCTTTGCCTTCATTTTTAACAACTTTCCGCCATTTTTGATCCTTGTGATTTACATTTTTTATTAAAAAATCCCAAATAACAATCTCTAAATTATTGAACTACATGTCTAAATTTAAAAATCTAAAAGTTGTTTGTTTAAAATTTATAATATGCTGATATGACTTCACCTTGACTCGAGTAGTTAAATATGTGTTGAACTAGGTTTAGGTATTAACGATAGAACTAGACATTAATGTATCATTATTACGAGATATAATATCTTTAAATAATATCAGGAAACCAAAATTGTAGTCTAACTTAATCATACTTGGATAAATCATAATTGAATGATAATTAAAAAACCTCTAAAATTTAATGTCGTCGTGCTACCCACAAATTGATCTACATTTATTATTAGCTTTCAAAAATCAATCTTCTGTTGCGTAATCAAATTACAATTCTCGAGACATACACAATTTTTTCTAAAGTTCCCAAATTTAATTTCTCGTGGAAAACGAAAATAATAATAAAAAATAAAAAATAAAACTCACCCAATTCAACGTTTCTTACCACTTTGGTCTTCGTCTTCCCCAAGTTTCCCAATTTTTCAAAACCGCTCTGCAACTCCAAATTTCGCTCTCCATGATTCTTCTTTTTCTTTCTCTCTCTCTCTCTACTCCATTAAAAAACTTCCCATTTCTCTCTCTTCCACTTCATTGATGGCCGAAACCCTCATCTCCCCGTCGGCCGGTCCAGTTCATTCATCTAATTCCCCTGTTTCCAGTTTTCCGATCATCGCCGTCGCCGTCATCGGGATCTGCGCCACCGCGTTTTTGCTCGTGGGTTATTACATCTTCGTCATCAAGTGCTGTCTCAACTGGCAACGAATCGAAATCCTCCGCCGCTTCTCTCTGTCCCACCGCCGGGAAGAGGCTCTGATTCTCCGGCCGCCGGTGGAGCCACGTGGGCTGGACCTGTGGGAGATCCGATTGATCCCACTGGTTAATTACAAAAAACCCGCCGGCGAGTGCGCCGTTTGTCTGAGCGAATTTCAGCCGGAGGAGCAGCTGAGAAAAATTCCGATCTGCAGCCATCTATTTCACATTGATTGTATCGATATCTGGCTTCAGAATAATTCTAATTGCCCACTCTGTAGAACAAGAATCTCGACCCAAAATTGGCCAATTCCGGCCGATGAAACGACTCAAACTTCATCCCCTCGTCCAAATTCCGGCCGCCCCATCGCTACCACGGACGAGAATTTTGTTGTGATTGAATTGGGTCACAGTCACAACCGGCAGCATCCTCCGCCGTTGAGCTCCGGCGAGCCACCGGAATCGGGAAGAAAGTTTAAGAAGATTACGAGTATGGGGGATGAGTGTATCGACATGAGAGAGAAGGATGAGGAATTTTCAGTGCAACCCATCAGAAGGTCGTTTTCGATGGATTCTTCCGGCGACCGGCAGCTGTATATGGCGGTGCAGGCGGCGGTGCGGCAGAACAGGGGAGCATGTGAGAATGGGGTTGAGGGTTGCAGTAGCAGAGTACGGAGATCTTTCTTTTCTTTTGGTAATGGTAGAGGATCAAGAAATTCAGTTTTACCCATTCATTTTCAAGTTTAAAAAGCTCTGTTTTCTTTTTTTCTTTTTTTTTTTTGTTAATTTTCATCATTGTGTTATGGTGGTATAGGTTGTAGCATATTGTTGATATTTGATTGATTTTGGAGCGAGATTTTTCTTCAAATTCTGACACATTCAAAAGTTTATAATAAGCCCTCAAAATTGAAGGCTTAGAAAGATTTTAGTAGACTTTCGCGTCTAAAATAGGTCATTGCTCATAAGTGTGTAGCAATTCAAACCTGTCACGTAATCCCTTAGATAATATAGTTAGTCAATGCTACGATTAGGTTTCAAGTTTGTGCTCTAAACTTTCAAGATTGTGTTTATTTAGTTGTTACACCTTAAAGAATTTCAACCACGTCTATAAAGTTTAAAATGTTTTTAATAAGTTCAGATTTTGTGTCTAATTAATATTTGTTTTAGTTTTGTTAATTTCACGATTAAACCAAGAACCTAGTCAAAGAGCTAATGAATTAGCGTAACTATTAGATATAAAATTGCAAGTTTATGTACTTATTATAGATTAAGTAAATACAACTTAAAAGAGTTTGGAGAAAGTCTAAAATTGTTTTGGGCAAGTTACTAAATGAAAGTTTGAAAAATAAATGGAAAAAATTTAACGTTTTTTTAATAACATTCGTGTTTCTTTGTTTCTCTTTTTCATTATTTAGTGCAAAAAAAAAATGTCCTATAAAATTTTCTTTTTTTACAAGCCATTTGGAAGGATCGTTATCCAACAAAAAAAAAAGTAAATTTTTTCTTTGGAAGGTAAGCCACAATCCTATTAGTACCGGGAAATTTGAATATATGACCCCACCCATAATTGAAATTGGAGTTATGACCCCCTTTTGAAAAAATGTGAACCCAGCCACCCTTATTTATCTCGAATGAAAAATGAGTCTTCTCCCATCCACAAGAATAAATCCGAAAGGCATTTTCAATTCCGAAGGCTTTTTTGTTTGAGCAGGGGGCTCCGAGTCTTGTGTTGACAAAGATCACGATCCTCGATCTCTTCCTGAATATTGATCAACGTTCTCTCAATATTCAGGAATTGCCACGCGACCCCTCATCCATTAGTGCATCCATTAAGTAAGAAATGCAGTATTCAGAACCTCGTAAATCAAAGCCTTACTAGAATAGAACTAGACTATGAAGATTCACTCGTTCTTTGTTATTCTGTACAAAAGTATACTGCCTAATTCACTAATTCGTAGGAAGATATTGAACTTTTGTATTTGAAAAAAGTTTCAGGAGTGATGATCTCTGAAGTAGATGATGGTTGATAGAGTAATCCTTGATCGTAATTTCCAGTATGAGTACTTGGGCCAACATTAAATTTGTGGTTGGTAGTAAAACACCGATTCTCCTCTTGAAACTTAATTCTATCTTCATAGATTTCTCGAGATATTTTCTTACGAAGTTTTGTTATAGCATCTATAACAGCCTCGGGTTTAGGTGGACAACCCGGCAAATACACATCGACAGGAATTAACTTATCCACTCCCCGAACAGTACTATAAGAATCGGTACTGAACATCCCTCCTGTAATTGTACATGCTCCCATAGCAATAACATATTTTGGTTCAGGCATTTGCTCATATAATCTTACTAAAGAAGGAGCCATTTTCATTGTTACGGTACCCGCTGTTAAAATTAAGTCTGCCTGTCTAGGACTAGATCTTGGTACTAGTCCATAACGATCAAAGTCGAATCGTGAACCTATTAATGAAGCAAATTCAATGAAGCAACAACTGGTACCATAGAGAAGCGGCCATAAACTGGAGAGTCTTGACCAATTTGAAAGATCATTTGATGTAGTTGAAATAACTGAAGTTTGGGTTGTTCGATCAAGTAAGGGAAACTCAATGGAATTCATAACTGTCTCAATGTTTTTTTAATTGTCTGACTATTCAAAAACTAAGACCATTCCAATTCTCCTTTTCGCCATGCATAAACTAAACCGACAATTAGGATAAGCACGAAAATTAAAGCTTCTATAAAGACGGATACCCCCGATACATCAAAACTCATTGCCCATGGATAAAGAAAAACCGTTTCAACATCAA
>NW_028275210.1:0-5000 GCF_013281855.1 Momordica charantia | reverse complement strand
AGGGCTATAGCTCAGTTGGTAGAGCACCTCGTTTACACGCGCGCCAATGTTTTTCAGAGAAGTACATCATGTAATCAAAAAAGTTGATCTTATTGAGAAATCGATGTCTTACTCTATTACTTTGGGGTTATGGATTTTCAGTTTATGGGGGGTAGTATGGGATCTGTAGTGGGCGAGAAAATCACCCGTTTGATCGAGTATGCTAACAATCAATTTTTACCTCTTATTTTAGTGTGTGCTTCGGCGAAGTTTACATCTATTAGAATTGTCGCAGCTATGGTTGCTCATTTGGATTTTGAATGACATCAGATGGGGATGTCAAAACTTCATTTTGAAATGTGCGTGAGACCGCGATCCACAAACTTACGCATGGGACTCACCCTTTACTTGGGAATGAAGAGGGGAAACATAGCATGTCACAAGAGCGAGGATCTTTATTTCCGTCTCAGCAAATAATTTTTTTTCCACAGGGGATCGTGATGTCTTTCTGTGGGATCGCAGGTTCATCGTCGAGAATTGAATAGTATAACATAGGAAGATCTTTTATCCATACCTAATTATAAATTGGATTCCTGATTCAATCAAGAATTTCTTTTTTTATTACTTTCTTTTTATTGATCATTTTTTTTTCGATTTTTTCTTTTCTATAACACACTTCCCAAAAAGCCAGTCCGGGGCCGGAGTCAGCATAGAATGAAGGGGACGACCCTAATGTTGTGTTGGCAAAGCCAACTTCTTGGGTTGCGGTGAATTTATCTTGAATCGGGATCTTTTGGCGCAACTTTATCCTAGTTTTGCTGAGGGAGCAACCCCATTTTTCACTTTGAATTGGTCAAAATATGCGGAATTTCTTACTTTTCGCGGAGGATTAGATCCAGTAACCGGGGGTCTATGGTTAGCCAGCTCGACCGGGATATTTGATTGGACAGAAGAACAACGGATTGAGTGCCCAGATCGTTACGCCTTTGGTGCGGGTCGGAACTTACCCGACAAGGGCGAGCATCCCTGCTTTCTTTGAAGCGTGCATTGGTCACATAGATGACTTCGTTAAGGAAAGCTGCTTGAAAAGTGATCATCTCTTCGCTCTCCTCCCTTCCGCTAATGCGAATATCCCGTTCTTGGTTCTTAAATAAAGATATGTCTCCAGCCCCTGTTATGTTAGCGTCTTTAATCTCATCTATTGGTTGGAGCTCTCTTCGGGAAAGAGGGTCAGAGCAGGCATATGCCAAACGTGAATACCACCGGAAGCCACTGGCAGAACACCTGGTAAAGAGACCCAATCTTGAGTGAAATAAATACCGCAGCTTGAGTAGTAAAGTCTTGTGCTATGAACGCATAAGCAGGTAAAGAGTGAAATTACTCTATTACCCTCATGTTTCAAATTCCATATTTTCCCATCCTGATTCTCGGACCCTTCCTCCCCCTACATTCCCAAAAGTAAAACCCTAAACCTATATACTCGAACCATGTGTCTCCCTCCATTCCCTCCCTATTCTCGGACTCTTCGTCTCATCCATCCATAATGAACATTCTATTTCATATGTTCCAACGTTTGCATCCACCATCACCAACCAACATCATCGCTGTCTTGGATCTCGGAGGAAGCGAGGTTATTGGCTCGAATCTTCAAAAATTTTCGTTACTTAGTGTTAGGTTTCCATTTTCGGCGTTATCTGAAGCAGCCAATTTGTTTACGGTAGATTGTAGGGCTCCAGATATCGAAAATAGAATAGTCATTTTCCAGATTCAATCTCGTACTCAATCCCGGACTCAATCCCAGATTCAATCCTGTACTCAATCCCGTATTTAATCCCGGACTCAATCCCGGACTCAATCCAGCAAATCGAATAAAACTACGTGAGATAAGAAAAGAGTTAACAAAACAAAATAAAAATTTTGCTTCATCCGGGATGGAAGGCAGAATGCATTCAATGCATTAAACCTTCCATCCCAGACCTTATCCCGGACCGTTTCGTTCCGGGATGAAAGGCATTCCAGCCTCATCCGAGATTGATATCGATCCGGGACAAACATCCGAGATGGAATTCAAAACGTCATCTCGATCCCGGATTCGATCCCGAACCAAATTCATCCGGGATTGAATACGGGATTGAATCCAAGATTGAATTTTTCCCCAAATTTCTCAGTCCTGCAAGCACAACATGAAAATGACCCTAGATCTACATGGCTGCTTCAGATAGCGCCGATAATGATATCAGAACAACAAATGTTTCTAAAAATTTTGTTATAATCTACCCGACCACTAACCTTGCGATCGATGACTTCATAGTGCGAAACAATGAAAGAGAAAGTCTTTGAAGCGTATGGATGATGGTGTGGATGACTCGTCCAACGTCCGAGATAACGTTCAATCCGGGATGGGGTTTAGGGTTTTAGGACAAAGGAAACGTCCGAGATGGGATGAAAATATTCGTTGGGCCAGGAAACGTCCGAGATGGGGTTTAGGGTTTTACTTGGGGGGAGTTCCCTTCATTTTTAAACATGAGGGTACTATGGTAAATTTGCTTGGGGAGAGGTTAAAATTAAGGGAAGTTTGGGTTATATACCAGGTTTTTTTAAAAGGGGTTCATTTATCCAATTTGAACTATTGGTGGGGTCAAAAATTCCAATTTTCCATTAGTACCTGTGACAAGTTACAACATAGAAGGCCTTACATGAACCTTTTTCATAATGGTGCGTCATTTGTAAAAGTTACAAATGACGCATAATCCCATTTCATCACTTATCTTTTTTTGAATAAAATTCTATCTTCTTTCGATTCATACACGTTTCTTCCAAATGACTTCTTCACTCCTCTCCACTATCTTATTGGGACATCTTTTCGGGTTGAAAGGAAGCTTCCCTGAAACCTTTTTGTTTGGGGATGATTTGGAATGAAACAAATCAACAAATCTTCAAAGAATTTTCCTTTGATCAATTCCATAATTTTATCATTATTATATGGTGGAAATGTTCCCATATCATACGTTTCTATAGCTTTAACATTATTTGTCTTAAAAGGCTTTTTTAACTCCCTTTAGGTTGAGTTATCCTCATTTTTTTTTATTTCATATATATGATCTTGTTTTATATATTTAGTAATAATTTTTTGTTTCTTATTCCATAAAATTTTAAATAAAAAAAAGTAAAATTTATATGAAATTTAAAATTTAAAATTAAATATATCATATTTATTTTTTATAATAAAAACAACAGTACTTTATCCGTTAAAAAAAACCCTAAAACAAAAACTATAAACAAGAAACTTTTATATAATTTGATTGCTTCCAAAATTTCTACATTATTTTAAAAACGTTTCTTAAAATGAAACCAAGAAACATGAACAATTACAATTACTATATTTATGCAAATTAAAAATGATAACCAGAAAAAAAAAAAGTAAAAATGTTTTACTTTATTTTGAAGAAGATAGTACAAATGCATCCAAACTTTGTAGGTTGTGGCTCCTTTTTGGTCCAAAATGCTTCATTTGGGAAAAAAAAAAAAGAAAGAATTTGCAATGGGCAACTGTTTTGGTCTCTCCACTCATTAATTATGCCTAAAATTTGGTTTGTCTCTAACTTTTGTTTGTCTTTTTTTTCTTTCACTTTAATTTTTATTTTCAAATTCATAACTTCGAGTTTGTGAGTGACAGCTCTTCCTCAAAAGACTAATTGCTTTAACGTTTCTTCTTCCTAAATTTAACAAAATAAAATACACTTTATTTTTTTTCCATACTCTCAAAACTTTCTAAATTATTCCCTTTTGATTTTTTAATTTAAAAATATCTATTTCGATTGTTAAACTTTAAAAATATTAATTATAGTCTTTGAATTTTTAAAAATAATTATTCTTGCCTTTTTATTATTACTTTACTATTACAAATTGGTATAGCGTGATTTCAAGTGGGTAAGTTTTAATATTGATGTTGGTATATATTGGAACCACATAAGTTGATTGAGATTAATATTCAGTAACAAAATAATCAGAAATGTTATCTATTGGATGTTAGACTAAAATAGACATATTTTAAGAACCAAAATTAGACCTAAACAAAAGTTATGTTACATAAATAAATCATAACACACTTGACACTGTCTGCTCTGTCTTTAGAGACGAAATCGTTCTCACGTGATTTTTATAGCACAAAATATCAATTTTCACGATGATTTAGTTCAACATCAAGTGTCTATAAAGAAAAGCGTTTTTAGTTACGAATCGAATCCCGATCATAAAAAATTAGAATATGTTGATTAGAATTAGGGGTGATGTTGGAAAACATGGTTGGCAATGACAGCTGAGGAGGCATTTGTCTGCAGATTGGGTTGCTTTGAACTTTCATGCACCGAATCAGATTCCAACAGTGGCTTATTTGAAGCTTTGGTCATCTTCTTTGCCCCATAACAGCAAATACAGCCCCACGATCACTATAGCTCCACCAACAATGCTACACAAAATGGAACATTTACAGAAACTTTCCCCAAATAATGCTATGTAAATATACTTTCGATGTTGTGTCTAATAGTTCTATGAATTTTAATGTTGTGTCTAATACTTCAGTGAATTTTAATGTTCGTTTTGTTATCTCAGATTTAAAGGGATTTCAAAATCATGAAGGATTTTCAAATGAATTCCGTTGTTTGGTACCTTATGCTTTTGAATGATGAATCTTACTGGATTTTAAATCCCGTTTTTATGTAAAAAAATTATGGATCAAAATGGTCGTATTTTGAAGCATTTCATAGAATTTTAAAGCAAATTATCTATTTAACCTTGTCATATTTTATTTCTAATTAATAAATTTAGATTAAAAGCCCAAATCAATAAAAAATTTATTTTTTTTCCCTTTCCAGGGGACATCTAAATAAAGAAATTTAATTTAATTCATTTCAGGTCATAATCGTTCCAAACAAACATAAAGAACTTAAAATCATTTGTCGTGATTTCAAATCACGGAATTTTAAATCATTCTTTAACTTTCTTAACAACAAACAGAGGAC
>NW_028275209.1:0-47428 GCF_013281855.1 Momordica charantia | reverse complement strand
ACGTCGAAGGTGATTGGGCAGGTCGGCATCTGCTCCCCCTGATGATGCACACCTCGTGCCTGGCTGCAGAGCTAACTCCTTTCTTTTATGTCCGGACTGACCCCCGCTTGGCCCTCCGAAAATGGTATTGATGACCGCAGGTCGGTGAGTGAGTAGTGCGGGCGGGGCGGCGTCCTCGAACGCTTCCGCTCTTTCTTTTTCTCTGTCGAGCTGGTCCTGGGCTTTCCCACAAATTTCTTGAAGTAGTCATCTTGAATTAGATCCTCAATTTGCGTTTCAACTCCCAGCAGTCCGACGTGTTATGGTCGTGCTCCCGATGGAAGCGGCAATACTTGTCCTTGCTGCGCCTCTCTGGGGCTCCCCGAAGCTTCTCAGGACGCTTGAGTAGTTTTCCATTCCAGACTCCTCGATGTTCGTTAGGATCTCGAGAATTTGAATCGTGGTCGGGGGTGGCGTAAGCGTTCGTAAGGTCGGCTCCTGGTAGATCCGTTCTCCGCCCTTCGACACTCAGCTCGGCCGCTGGAAAGGGATCCCTTGTCCTTGGACTTGGGATCTGCCTTTTCTATATCTTTTCCACTTCTGCACGGCCGATCTTTCGTTCTAGTCGGCGGCGTGGTTTTGGTTCGGAGGAGCTCCTGTCCATCGATGACTTTCTTCGCCTTCTGAAGCACCTCGACGAAGGTGGCCGGGGCCTCCTCTCCAAGTTTCAGTGAGGGCTTCGTCGGCTAGACCGGTGAGAAAATAGCACATGGCCGAGTCATCGGAGCAGTGTGCGACCTTCAATTGCTCCTCCTGGAATCTGGTGACATATTCTCGCAGCGTCTCACCCTCCTTCTGTCTGATGGTGGCGAGATGGGTCGCTGTCTTTTTGTCATAATGCCGATAAGAGAACTGGGCGAGGAACTCCCTTCTCAGCTGAGAGTAGGTCGAGATCGTCCTGGCTGGCAGTCTCCGATACCACAATTGCGCGCTGCCAATAAGCGCGATCTGAAAGGCGCGGCATTTAATTGCGTCTGATGCCGCTTGGAAATCTATGAGGCCTTCGAAGACCTCAACATAATCCTTGGGGTCCTTCGACCCATCATAAGGCTTCACGGTAGGAGCTTTGAACTTCGAGGGATCGGTGCTTCCAAAACGTCCGAGGTGAAGGGCGATTCTCCCAAGTCGCCATCATTCAGTGGACCTTCTTTCTACTCACATTTGGCCTTTAAGGCCTCCACCTGAGCGTCGAGCTGGCCCCTCAGCTGGTCGAACTCCTCCCTTGTAATCACTCCTGCAGGAGTTGCTGGGTTGCGAGAGGATTCAGCCTGCTGGTTGGAGCTCCTGTGTGAGCGGGATGGTGACTGTCCTTTTCGGAGAGATGAGCCTCTCTTTCTGTTGAGGTGTTCACGGAGGTCTCCTCTCTGGCGAGTGTGTCCCCGCTCTCGTTCTCTTCGGGATGTTCCTCCTCGACTGGGCCGAGGTGGGAACCCCTTTGCTCGCATATGCCAACGCGCGTCACTCGGTTCTCAGATCGGGACCCCGCACCTGCAACTATTATCATTTCGTTATACATTTCCTCCATGGACCGCATTTTCGTGCGCATTGCCTCCATTTCTCTCTGGAGTGCGTCCAAGTTCTCACTTGTCGGGGCGGGGCTGGACCCCGGGCACCCTTCTTAGAGGTTCCACCTCGGCCACGGGTGGCCTTGGATGTTCTTGGGGTGCGCAGGTGGTTAGAAAAGGCGCGGTGATTCGTGCCGACCTGCGGAGGGGTTCTGTTGCTAGGCCGTCGTGACCTTGGCCCTCTACCACTGCTGCTCCGACCTCCCTCTGGTGGGCATCGCTGGCAGCTAGGGTCCTTCGATCTGCCGTATTGGTCGAGTTTGCGGGTTGACCATTTTCGCTTGCGTGTTGATTTAAAAGAATTGGGATGACTTAGATTGTCGTTCCCACAGACGGCGCCAAATGTTTATGCAAGGATATGCACAACAGTGTATTTCAGATTGCAACTCGAACTCGGCCTCCGGACCGATCTGAATACTTGGGCGGACCTGCACAAAAAAGGTGAGCACTCCGACGATCAAGTCAGTATAGGTCGGATTCCCAGTTTAGTTCGAGGTCAGAAATCATCCTACCTGATCGTGGAGTGAGGTCCTCTACTTATGAGTGGTAGTCCCGCTAATCTCGCGACGGTTACACCCGGTAATCTCGGGACCGTCGGTTACACCCGGTAATCTCGGGACCGACGGTTACACCCGATAATCACGCCGCTGACAGTAGCTCACATCGGCCCCTACCGAGCTTCCCGGTAGGTCGGACCTCGGCCAGGTTCACCTCGGCCCTCATACTTAGCATCTGTCAACGCTAGTGGTGGTGATCTCGGCGGTCCGAGCTGGGCATGACTCATGAGTCATCTTGGAGCACCAATAGGGGTCCTCCACGTGTCCAGGATATTCTCTTCCCCAAACAAGTATAATGCATTACTCTTTACTTCTACTTTATTATATTAAGTTTAATGAGAATAAATTTGAGAGAAATATATTCTGAATTTAAATTAAATATTTTATTAATTAGTCATTGAAAATATTTTAACTTAGCTTTAAAGATTTTTTTAATTTTAAATAAAATTGTTCTATACCAATTAAAGATTCTTTTTTAGCTCATTTTTTATTTAATACTCATTAATCAAAAAGTCAGAATCATAAATAGTCATTTAAAATGTTAAAATTTGAAAAATAAATCTTTACTTTAGTAAATTAATTTAAAATTTATTATATTTGGTTATACAATATCTAAAGACTTGAAATCTCAATCTCATAGTTGGAGGCATATGCCAATTACCACTAAGCTTGCTTTAGCTCATCCCTTCAAGCTTGAAAAATCATCTTGTCCTCCAAGAAATTTCATGAATATGAAAATCCAAATTCATTCACATATTTAGTGCATTATTATATTTCAAATCCATGAATTTGCATTTAAAAGGGTTCATGAATGGATTTGAAGGGGTGGTGACTGAATTTGGACTAATTAGGTGCAAAGTTATGTTTTTTCATTTGTCTTTTCAATTACTATAAACATGAATGTACGTTTGCTTTTCAAAACAAACATTTGAATGAAATTTTAGATTGAATTTAATCTCTCTCAAGCTTTAAGCTTTCTTTGTATTCTCGTTTGCTTTTCAAACACAACATTTGAATGAAATTTTAGATTGAATTTAATCTCTCTCAAGCTTTAAGCTTTCTTTGTATTCTTGTGTTGGAATGCATATTTTAGAACTTTCAATCTAGTTTAATCAATTAGGTTGTAGGCAGTTCAAAATCTTGAATATAAGAACAAATTCTCCTTTATTCTTGATCTTTGATCATATTTTTCCAAGTAAAATCTTGTTTAACGTTTGAAGTTGGTTCGTCAATTAATTATTGGTTATTCTAGGGTTCACCTTGAGAATAAGGGAGTTATCAAGCATAATTGAAGTATTGCTCAATGACAAATATATGGAGCCTTGTGGCATCACCTACCATAAAGTCTTGCGTTCGAGTCCTACACTGAAGACTATGTTGCTTAGCCCAGATAACGAATTGGGATATACTAACGTAAGCTACACCACATCGAGTCTAGGAAATTAAAAAAATAATAAAAGTATCATTTACTTTAATGAGAGTGAAAATTTGAGAGTATACATTTTTTTATTTGATAAGTCGGTCAATACTAAAGATCATATTAAGTATTCATTAAAATTTTTAGTAAACAAAATATAAATGATGAAAATTTAACTTTGAGTGAATAAAAAATTAAATGCACAATAAAGAAGTATAATAAATGTATGAAATCAACCTTTTACTTCCTTTACAACTATAAGAAAAACAAAAACAGTTTTAGCTTATTTTATTAAGATTGTAACTAGATTTATTTTAGAATTTATTTTATTATTCAATACGTCGTGCGAATTTTTCTTTTTTGTTGCTATATTTGTAAATTTATAATGATGTGGTATATTTACAATTAATTTGACTTATTTGTCATATATGACACCGTCAAAAAATAAAGGTTATCAAGTTATAATAATTTGAAAAAGAATGATAGAGATACATACAAACAATATTAATCCAAGTGTTGAAAATTATATTTATTGATAAAGAGATATGATCTTAACCATGCTTTTATTATCTCAGTATCCTCTCATTAATAGCCAGTGACTTATCTATACTAATAGAATATAATTAAAACATTAATCAACCTAATCCCAAATCACAATTAAAAAACGAAAACAAGTCAAATAACAAGTATAGTCTAAAATTATTTCTTACTGCAAATTCAAATTTATTTATTTTATTTATAACTTTACACTTTATTTAAAAAAAAAACAGAAACTGAAGTAAGCAAAATATGTTTTTTTTTTACATAAATATAGAAATTAAACAGACGACAATAAAATTTCAAAACTTTATTCAAAACTTTTTAAATTGTTGAAAAAAGGTGTTGAAAAGTTGTTTAAAAACTCTCGCCTTATTTCAAAAATGAGCTCCTTTATGAGTCAAGAAAAATAAATGCAAAATAGATAATCTATTAAATAAATTACATGAATTATTCATTTGTTATAAATTATACCAACTACAAGTTCTTTATTTTTCTTTTTGAGTAATTGTAGTAATAAAAATGGAGTTATATTCCAAGTTCAAAAAGATAATGGCTTAAATTAAAAGAATGGAAATTCAATCGTAACAAGCAACCCATCTTTAAGCAAGTTTCTTCTGAAAATAGTTAACTATTACCTAACAACAATTAATTCAGAAAGCATTAAAAGAAAAAAAACCAGCAAATTTATATTTAATCTCTTTATTTTGTTTTCAAATAAATTATTCTACCAAATAAGATTTCTACTGAAAAGATGTTTTTAAATGAAAAATAAAAATAGAAAACCATTTTTAAACCTACCCTATTGAGATATGTTACCTAAAATAATCAACTCAATTATAAATCAAGATAGCCTATATGACACATCCATAAATAGCAAAACTTGAGTGCTCGATGACAAGTTTAAAGATGACAAGTTTAAGTGGGAAGAGTATCTCGACCCTACTTCGAAGAGAGTGGATTGAGACTCCCCAACAAGCAACCAAACATCAAGCAGATCAACACAGTATGCCACTGTCGAGCAAGTAGCTCGACGTGGTCAGGCAAAGCAAGTAGCTCGATACGGTTATATACCACAGTTGTAGAGTCATCATATAATCAGAAACCGCAACGATAACAGCACAAAAGAAGGGAGGATAAAACAAGGTTCAATGTTTTTGTATACTTTGAGCTAGCATTGTATGAGATAAGCATAAGAAAAGTGAGGAGAGAGGAATGGAACAACTCACCCCAGTAGACGCTGTTAATAGTTGCAGAGTACTATCACCCTATAAACCAGTATCTTCACTTTTCACCGTAGCCTTGACCCGACCCAACCCTCAACTTGACTGCTCTTTTGCATCTTTTGAACCATGAGGCGAATACTTCTCCATCAGCCGAGTTAATCTGCATTGAACTCTTTCTCGAGCTCAACTTCTTCCTCCCAGTGTCGTCGTTTCATTTCTGCTATCTTCTCTTCATGGTTTTTTATTAGCTCTTCCCTCTCTGCTACAAAATCTTCCATCTCTTCATCTTGAAACTTAATGAACTTAGCAACGTCCTCCGCCTAAGCCAGAAATTAAAAAGCATCAAGTAAAACTACGAAGTTTCTCGCAGCATAGTGTTCTCGAAATCCAATATATCACAACACAAGAACGTACCTGCTTCTGTATTCATCAGCATTCGATTGCCTTACATTTGTTTGCTTTACCTCCTCGCGTTTCTCTTGCTGCAGCCTTTCGAAATTATCTTCTTTTTCATCTCTCGTGGCGTGCAAGAGTTTGATTTGTTCTTTAAAAAATTGCTCTTGCAATTCCATCTTCATAAGCAGGAAAAAAAAAACTCTCATTAGTCACAAAGAACAGACATATATTACCTTTTCTTGATACGAGAACATGCAGATTACTCAAGAATCTTATCATCAATAGTTCTTGAAAACACGCACATAAGGGACAACATTCACAGGGGTTTCAAGAATAAATATGTATGCAGTGATCATGTGTCAGTGAAACATATAAGAATACTGATTGCAGTCAAGAGAGAGTGATTTAGAAGTGACATCAAGTTTATATATGACGATCAAAACTACCGCATATAATACATACCATGTTCAAGATTCAAGAACATATAGACCTCTTACTGAAACCTATTTTAATCTCTAAGACTCCCAGTTGAAAAGGCATACCTCTTCTTTGTTTTCTTCATGTTGCATGAGGGTTCTCTGTCTCACAATCCTATTTTCCTCTTTTGTTTTGCGGAGCTTTGCACTGACTATATCAAGAGATTCTTGGTAGGTCTTTGCCTTGTTTCTTTCTTTTACGACCTTGTTCTTCAACCAGATAAGCTGCTGGTTGTCCTCGCTCATTTGCTTCATCTGGTTTACCACCATCTCTTGGTATGATTTCATCTCAAACTTCATCTTAGATTTGCCTATTGAATAATTTTAAAGATCACAGTTGAAATAGAACTTCATAACGTAATTGCAATAGCACATTCCATGAAAATAAAAAGACTCGAAGACTTAAAATGATCTATAAAGACAGTAACAGACAGTAACAAAGATGAGAGATGAAACCTTGCATATGTTGGTTAAAAAAGTCAAGGTCTTCTTTTGTCGCCATAAAACCATAAAGTTGGCGTTTCCCGCCTGGATAGAACAAAACCCTCCTACGATCCCAAGCATTTCTATCTGTTCCTTGCTCAATGAAATGCTTGTGCAGACGATCAGCCTCAAAATAACCCCTTGCTGAGGTCTCAAAGATTAAAACACTCATCCCACGATGCCCCTGGGGACCATATGAGTGTCGAGCCTTGCCTTTGTAGCAGGATATGAACTGAAGTACTCAAGAAGTTCCTGGTTTCCCATGCCGGTCCACTGCAATCATCACGACAGGGAAAGTGGGAAAAGAATGACAACCAGCTCGGGGTAACAAGTATAATAGCATATAAGATAACAACTGCATTGGAAACTTAATTCACTAATCTGTCCTTTCTTCAAGCATCTGATAAGAAAACATACCTTGTCATTATCATCCTGCTCAAGCTTTGTATTCATAACAATAACCATAGGAGGCCAAACTATCTCGTGGTCTTTCTCCTCATCTTTCAAACCTTTCCATTTACCAAATTGTTCCCTGCAGGAACAATAGATGCTCCCTTCCGCTGCAATTCCTCGTCCAGAAGTTCTGCTAGCTCTCTATGCAGCTTCACCCTTTTAGATCCTTTTGTTTTGGCATGTGTCACCAAGGGTTGCAGGCCACGGTACCAGTCAATGGCACCAGGGCCTCCTTGGCATGCTGGACAATGCCACTGCCTGGCAGGTTCATTAATTTCCTCAACCGTCAAACTATCCAAAATCTCAAAGAACTTCTTAAACCATCTAGTCTTCTTTCGAGTTTCAAAGCTCTTTTGACTCGCATCGGAATCAAACTCGTCACTTAACACATCATCATCACTATCCTCAAGATCATCAGAATCATCATCATTATCGTCAATATTGTCATTATCGTCATTCTCATCACTCAGATATGAGTTTGAGTTATGTTCATCTTGATGTTGGGCATCTTCCAAAACCTTATTTTGACTGGCACCCGCCCTAGATGGCCAATTCCAGCCATTCTCCAGGGGAGGGCGAATAACAGGCGGTGAAGTCCTATAAACTACTCTCTGAAGCCCTGGGTTGGATCCCTCTTCCAGCCATCGTCCTAGCGGATTGAGCTTGCCAACTCTTACCAGACGCCTTTCCTCGTCCACCACCACCATTGCGTGTGCCAGACGTCTGAGCCACCTCTGTTGATTTGGGACTAGAATTCGGGGCACCCCATTGTTTAGATGCATTCGGGCCAGCTCTCCTGGACTTTTTAGCATAAACTTCCCAATCACCATCTGCCTGTCCAGGATCCAGGCTAACATCGGCTACACCCCGACTCAAATGATCTACTGTAGTGGTAGAAATCCCAGAAACATTGCTCTTATTGGTGCCTGGATTTAAAGGCTTCCCACGCCCTCTGGTTGAACTCATTTTTTATGCAACCTGTACAATATTGTACAAATGAAACTCAATCAGACAAATTTTTCTATAAGCAGTGACAGCAAAAGACGCATACGAAACCACACGATCCTTGGCTGAAGTCCCAAAATAACTTTTCCAGCCATTAACAAGATGAAGCAGATATTAAACCAGGCGCACAAAAAGAAAAATAATAATGAACAATAAATATTAGAAACCTAAAACACGTTCGAGGTCAAGGATCAAGAGCTAACACATTCAAGTAATAATAAATGACGCCGAAAAATGCATTTCGGATTCCTGAGTTAACGGCGAACAAGAAAATATAATCTGTCAACAGAGTCCAGAAGCAAGGGCAAAAAAGAAAAAAGACAATAAAAGATGATTCCGAGAATCGAAAGCCATGCAGCCCGCGGAACGGGAATAGATTCTCAGAATAACATAAAATCCACACAGGCTTCCATTACATATGAGATTTCGCTTTCTTTCGCCTCAGGTTTTCAAACACTCAAACAAAACTTGATCGAAACATACAAGGTTGTAAAGAAATCCATTAAAACGATGAAATGCCCAAGAAATCACAGATGCTTCCATGCTAAGGGAACCAAGAAACCAAAACACTGGGAGAAAAAAGACACTCCGTGATTGCACGATAGAGAGTGGATACAGAGAGAGTTACAGTAGTACTTGAGCGATTGTCGCCGGAAACGGAATCCAATGTCGGAAAAAGTGAAGCCGGCGAAGGAAGACGGCAGGCTATCGCGGTGTGAGACGCCGGAAATGAAGCAAATAGACAAGCGAAAGAAAAGACTGAGAGTGACCGGCGAGAATAAACGGAGGACCAGCAAGACCTTTTAACCTCGTCTCATTTGTACGGACGCGGACTCCAAATAATTCTTGAATACAATTCAATTCCTAAATGGTTTGTTTGGTGTGTTGATATTTTTTAGGTTTAAATATTACTTTATTCTTTAAGACTTCCTTTAATTTAGCCTCTTTTCTTTTAAAATACCAACGCTTTATCGACATGAGCCTAAAAGTAATTAGTGCATGTTCCTGACGGGGGGAGGTTATGAGTTCGAATTCCCCAACTCTCACTTGTTCTACTACAAAAACATTATCATTTTGTTTTATAAAATTTTATACATCGTGTAATCTTTCAATCTAAATTTATAGCTACATTTCAATCAAATTAGTGAGTGAAGCGCGGTGCTAAAATTTTGGTTGAAATATATTGATCAAAATGAAAATAGAAATCACCAAAATATTCACTTTTTTTAAATATAGGAACTAAGATATACATTTTGAAACTAAAGAGACGAAAATTAGCAAATGATGAAAGAATATATAGACAAAAATAAATGGCTATTTAATCTTAAAGGTCTTGACTATTGGATGGGAACAAGTTCATTTTCGAAGTTTCTTTTTTTCCCTTCTAGTGACAAAAGTCGAATGTAGTGTGACCAAACAAATTTTTCTCCTCCTCTTTTGAAGCTTCCTTCAAGCATGTCGTGAGAGCAGCGAATACTGTCGCTCATATTATGGCTTCTACTGCGGCGTCTTCTGATGTAGGCACGTTGTGGACTTCTCAAATCCCTAAAGCTAAAATGAATGTGCTTGAACCTATTGTAGCTCAGGTGACATCTCCGTTGATTTAATGAAATTTTATTTTTTTCTCTCAAATTTTTTTTATTATCTAAATTTTAGTAATCTGCAAATTTATCTTTAACCAATTTTAACATTCATTTATACGAAGATATAATTGATAAATGTTAAGATGTAAACGGATTATATTGAAAAAATATTTAAATATTAAAGACTAAAATATATTTTAAGCTTTAAAATAATCATTCTACCCCGTAAACTTTGAGCATAGTCTATTTTAGAGTTGGTTGATAGTCATTTGGGTTTTCTATTTTAATATTTTATTTTAAAAAGAATTGGGAAAAACTAAGAAATCAAGATATAACTTTATTTATAATTATTTTTATATTTTTAATAACTTTCTCTTAAATTTGACATTAAACGTTTTCTTTCCTTTGAAAGGGTGATATTAAATACTTTTTATGCTAAAATATAAATTATATATAATTATTACACGTAAACACGATGTGAGAATTCGAATATGCTATTAAGAGTGAATTTGGTATTTTTTTATATTTTTTATAATCATCACTTATTTTTTTCACTAAAGTGTTTTCTGAAAATTATATTTTAAAACAATTCCATTTTAAAAAATATTTTATTTGTAAAAAAACACTGAAAATTTTTAAAAAGCATATTTAATTATCCAAAAACCACTTTAAAAATACACTCTAAACTAGTAATCTATATCTATATCTATACTATATTAAAAATGTAGGATGTAGGAAAAACATTTTTGGACACTTTTGCCCTTTACTAACTTTACAAATTTACAAATTACGCCATTAATATATTATTACAAATATTAAATTAATTATTAATTATCAATACTATAAATGCATGAAATATAAAAGGTTAGAATGCAAAAAGTTTTCCAACAACATAAAATTAATTTTTTCTTTAAATAAAATTCATACTAGAATTTCAAGAGTTTTAGAATTTGAAAAGCTTTTGTAACGTTTTATCCTCTACTACTATAAAAATAGGCTTTCTTCTACATGTTTTTCACAAGTTTCAATACTTTTTATTCTTAGTTCCTTGAAACATCTCTCAAAGATGATTCAATCTTGAAAACATCTAGAGATATTTGTGACATATTCATCAAGTTGCAAAGAGAGGCATATGTTGAATCTACATATCTCGAATACTAGGTTTGTGACATTACCATTCCACAATTTTACAAAGTTGAATAATAGTATCTGTCAAGCAATGTGAGCATATTTACTCTAAAAGATGAGTGTATAGTAAGTACTTGGATTTTTTTGTTACTATTGTTATTTTCTAATTAGTGTTGTTTTTATTTGGAATGATTCTTTTTTTAGCCATTTTATTTAGTTTAGGATTTGGATTTTTTTTTTGTTACTAATGTTTTTTATTGTTTAGTGTATTTTTTTTTATTTGGAATGTTTTTTTTTAGCAATTTTATTTAGAATACTTGTTTAAAATATAGATAATTACAAGCTCATGTTCTTATTGTTGAAAAAAAAAAACAATCATAGAAGTCAATATATAAAAAAAAATGTTTAATAATAAATTAATTATAAACAATAATTTGTATAGAATCGTAAAAGGTGGAATATAAAACTTTTGGTCATTTTATTTTTTTCTAATAAAATTTGAAGAGTTTTTCTTTAATAATTTTAATTATAATATAAAATTAAATCAATAAAATAATTTATATTTAGCTAAAAAATTCAACATATATAACAAAATGTCAGTCCTAAATAAATATTTAATAAACAACAAAAATATTAAAAAATAAAATAAAGGACCAAATAATTCAAAAATAAAATATTAAAATACCTATTTACTTTTTTATTAATATATAATTTTTTCCTTTACTTTTAATTTATTTATTTACAAAATATATCATTAACAATTAATTATAAATAGTATATTTAAAAAATAATTATAAATAATACATTTTATTATTAGTAATTAGCTGTCAATAATATAAATATATATAAAAATTAATCTTAATTATTTTTAAAATAATTATACTTAAATATTTTACGTGAAATTATATAAAATTTAAGTTACCTTATAATTAAAAAAAATTATACGTGCACATGGTAATACACTAGTTATTCTAAAATGATTCGTCGAAAGAATAATTCTATTAAAAAAATATTTTTAAAGAACCCTTCCAAACACTGTAAATTATTTTCGAATATGATGATTATTTAATATATTTAAAACTTTAAAAACATTAAAGACATGAGATACAGATATCAAACTTCTTTACAAAACACATTATATTATTTTGAAAAAATCGAGTACTTGGGATTGTTATTTGCGAAAATTATATTTGAATTTTGTTTTTATCTCTATTTTCGCTCTAATTTTTCTACTCTTTTATATTTTTTTTTAACATATCTTTCCTCTCAACTTTATTTTTTTCTCCAAAATTTTTTCTCTTTTGTCTAATTTTTGTTTCACTATTTATTTTCTAAATATTTTTATTTATCTCTCTAAAATTTATCTTCCAAAAATTTATTTACATCTCTATTTTCATGTCTCTACATTAGGAAAAGACAAAAATTTCCACAGAGTCGGGTCCCAAAAATAGAAAATGCATGTCCTGATCTCGTCCCTGTCCCCGATTCCATTTTTAAATAATTAATATATATTTATTACACGTTTTTTATACTTAAATTCTAAAAATAATTAAAAACAATTATAGAACCGATAATTTTTCTCGAGAACATCTCTCGGACCCAAGAACTAGGTGGAGACGGAGACTAAAAATTTTCACGAGCCCGAGAATGGGGGGAGAGCATTCTCACTTGCACTCACACCATTGTGATCTCTACTCTACATAAAATTTTCTGTATTTTCAATTTTCTAACTTTTTAAAAACAAAAAACTAAAAATGGTTATCAAACATGCTTTAGTTTTTATTTTTTAAAAACAAAAAATGATTATCAAACGTATATGGTTTTTGTTTTTTAAAAACAGAAAATCAAAAATCAAAAACTAAAAATAAGAAAAACCAAAAGGTAAAATGGTTATCAAAACGGGTCCTAAATGTTTAGTATACGAAGTTTCTTTTACCTAAAAATATGATTTGAAATATATTATTGTCGGTGATAACAAATAATGGAATCATTTATTTGAAATCATGAAAAACAAAACCGACCATAAAAGTACCGACCATTTTATATATTTAGTTTTGTGTAATCACTAATTTTGTGGTCATTAATATAAGCTATATTTGAAATTATTTGTTTAGGTTATATTTTGTAATAATTCATGTACGGATTTTGTTATTACCCTTTCATTTTATCCGATAGATTAGATTTACTCTTTTGTCCAATATCGTACTAGCTAAATCATCATGTATAAGTCTAATTTACCTTTATATATCGATATTAAGTAATAATATTAATGACAGTCTGAATATTGTTCAGTCACATATATATTCAACAAATAAAAATTAAAGATTCGAATCTCCCGTCCATTAAAGATTTAGAAAATATGAAAAAAATTAATTTAATATATACAAACAACCATACACTCCCATTTTCCAACAAAGTAAACTAAAATAATCGCAACCCTTTTGGAATATTGTTGAACTTGAAACAACCTTGTTTGGTTTTATATAGATGTTTTTATAGAGAGGATAGGGAATGGACGGGGATGAGGAAGGATTTTTTTTCATCTCCATCCCCACCTCATTTAATTCTTCATCCTTGCGAAATTTTGAAATTTGTAGGGATTGAGGCAGGGATTCTCCACCAGAAATTTGTGGGGATCGGATTCCCGATAGATAATTACTCTCGTTTATTTTTTTAAAAAAATTATTTTTCAACTAAATAATTTTTTAGAGAAATTTCTATTGTTACATAATTTCCAATTATAAAACTCTATTTACATGGAGAACATTGTCCCGGTGAAACTCTTCCCCCTCCTTCCCAATTCCTATGGATAAATGGACATTCCTGCTTGGACTTGTAATTGGTCTTTGAACGGTGACTCTTTGGAGAGCAAAAAAATAGATTTTTAATAAATATTGTTACTTTAAATTTGGCAAGTTTTATCAATTTTCCCATAAACTTTCCATTTTGTTAAATTGTACTTTAGTCTTAGCAAAAGTTTAAAATATTGATGTCGAGGTCTCGATTTTACAAAAATGTCAAACTTCAATAAAAATTTCTTGGAAAAACATGAAAGCTGTGGAAATTGATAAAAGTTGTTTGAATTAGTACGTAAAACTTTATTGTAGCATACTTAGGCTATAATTGATAACTTTTAATCATGATATATAAAATATAAGTAATATATACCTATGAAATAAAAGTTTGAAACAAAAATCATGAAAATTAAGAATTATAAACTAATAATGACTTTTTTTAGTACAAAACTAATAATGACTTGATAAGACCATTAAGCACATATAAAATAAGTTAGATGCACCCTAGGGAATTAATAACAATAATTTAGAATACCTAAAATGAGAATAATAATAATTAATAGTATGATTTTTAATAATCACAACTAAATAAATTACTAAACGAAATTAAAATTACTTAATAAATTGGTAATATAATAAACAAATATTAAGAATTGAAAAATAATAATTGCTCATTAAAATTTAAAAAATAAAGATTGAAATATAAGAACGAGGATAACGAAACTCTAAAATTAATTAAGAAAATAAGAAAGATTGGAATATAATTTTGACTTTTAATTTATGCAAGAAATAAATAAATGAGAATTGGAGGGCACTATAAGAAAGTGGTGAGAATTTGAAATTGAGGTGTGAACAAAATCTAAGAGAGGAAAATCTGTGAAGAATATAAAAAGAAAAAAGAATTGGAAATTGAGATTATCGGAAAAAGTGAGAGTGAATTGAATATTGATTATTGGTAAGAAAATAATAAAATTTAAAATAAAATAAAAGTAATTTTGATTAAAGATTAAAAGAGTAGTAATTTAAGATGTTAAAAGTAACATTTGAGAATTGGTTAGGATGCGAAAAGAAAAAGAGAAATTGATGAGTGATAAGAAACAATTTTGGAAATTGTGTAAATTTAAATTTGAAAAAAAAGACAGATAATAATTAGGTTGAAGTGATAATAAAAAGTATTCGTCAAACTATTTCTAAAAATCAAACATCTAAAATTAAATGAAAAAAAACTATGATTCAGGTCGACATGTTGCTGATGTGAATCTTTTTAAGAAATTTCCCTCCCATGCATGTGGAGCAATTAATTAATGCATAAAATGAGCAATTAATTAATGCATAAAATTAGCTATTATATAATAATTTTGCTTAAACTCACCGGTAAAAAAAAAACACTCTAAATTATTCTTCTTTGAAATTCTATATATGAAGTTAAAGCATATCGTAACCTTCTTCTCTCAATTTATTCTTTTTTTTTTATTGAAAAAAAAAAGAGAGAAAATAAAGTGGGGCACAAAACTTCCTGAGAAGTTTCTTTATAAAAAATGAAAAAAAAGGAAAAGAAAGAAGATAAGGTGGAGAGAGAAATGGGAAGAGAATGGTAAAAAAAAAAAAGAATAAGAATAAGAAGAAAGAAAGAAAGAGAGGGAAGAAATGGTGGAGAAGAAGAAAAATGAAAGAAAGCCTAAAAGCTATCGAAAAGTTGCCGAAATAGTGTGATCAACGTCGAGAATGGATTGAGTAAGCTTATATGCCAAGCAGATCGAAATGATTTATAGATTGAAATTCACTAATTAATTATAGCTCGGTGACTGGTTATTTTGTTATATTAACTATTGTAGTAATTGTTGAACTTAAACTCTGAAATCAAATTTGACTCGTGTTCATATCAAAGATTTAGTTATTAGAAATGTTGGGACCCACATAAGGAATGCAATGTTTTGTGCTAAGTTGGGCCAAAGGAAGAAATATAAAATGGTGCAGCACTAAAATAGCTATGTGTTGCAGCCCATGTACCAATAAAAAATAGGGAAGATATGTTTATTATAGCCCGTGTGCCAAGGAAGGATCGTGCACTATTATAGTGCAGTAGTCGCGCACTAAAATAGTGCAACTAACTATAGCGCTGCGACACTTTAGCGCGGCCAGCATCTTATTGCAGCCATGATCTATGTGATAGTGCTATCTACCGTAGATGTAACTTAACAAATGACCTTCCTCCTATAAATATGGGAGAGGAGCAACCCTTCAAGGTAAGTGAAATCAGCCAAATACATCTCCTTATCCATCTCTTTAATCGGAGTGTGGTTGGCTAACACCACACAGGTGTTAGCTTTATAATTTCCTTTTAATCACAGGTTTCATGGAGATTTGGTATATACCTGACCTTTATAACCTTAACGGTCGGCCCAATCGGTTTTGCAAAATTCATCTTCTTGACCCGACCGGGCTCCCCAAAAAGTGATTCAATAGTTGGCGCCGTCTGTGGGATGACTGTCAATTCACTATACACATGGATCCTAACCATAGTCACACGATCCAAGAAGACAACCCGGCCTCGGGACAAGGATATTCACCTATTTCCCCCGAGTCTAGGAGGACCACAACCCAGCTTCTCGCACCCTATCCAGGGTACAAGGGAAGCAAACAAAAATTTACAATCACCACATACTTTGTGGACAAGTCAGAAATACCCTGATGTCAATGGAGTCGGTATACGCAAATTAATGAGATGTGCAGGGTCTAAAGGGAGATATGGTCCAAGTCCTAGTTCTTTTAAAACAAAAAGAAAATCTCGGAACTTGCACTAGTTCTTCCGCCCACATTCATCTTGTTAGAGACCCAGCAAAAGGATATCCCTGGTGGAAGTGGAAGATGAATCACGAACAAATCATCCTCCAAATCCATTTGAGAAATTAATCCTAAGAGGAAATTAATCGGTTAAGAGATCCCCCTAAGAGTGTCAACTCTCCCAACTCGTCTCCTAGTAAGCGAAGAAGCCACCAGCATGGTCATATTCTAACCTAGATGGGGTAAGAACTTACAATTAAGGGAATTCCTAAGGAACTGGCAAAGAGAAAACGTAAGTCAAGAATATCCGGACTTACGCACGTTCCTCAATGATGGGCGTCAGAACCCAGCTATAAATCAACAAGCTCCTATACCTACCAATCCTAATGGCCACACCGACAAAGTGTCGAATGAAGGAAATTCCACGAGGAATCCGGTACCCCCTTTACAAATAACATCATGGCGGTAGCCATACCTTCTAAATTCAAATGGCCCACCATGAACCAGTATGATGGTACCAAGGATTCACTCGATCATGTGGACACTTTTAGTGCATGGATGGACTTACAAGGGGCTCGAGATGAAATCAAATGTTCAGCATTTTCATTAACCCTAGCTGGCCTGACCAGCACCTGATATCAGCAATTAAAAAAACGATCAATAACTTCGTTCAAAGAGTTAACTCGAGTTTTCTTACCCAATTTGTAGGAGGGCAGGGGTAGAAAATACCAGCCACTTATTTATTGACAATCAGATAGAAGGCCAACGGAACCATTCCCCATAATCAAATCATCAAAAGGGTGAAACAGGAAATGAGAACCTCTCCATAAATGGAGAATTTATTGTTGGTAGGCCCAAATCTCGTAATTCATGACACAATGGGCTTAGCCACTTATTGCGTCCACACAACCATGCTAACAACACGTACAAGTATACACGAAATTGTTGATTGTAGTACAAAACGAGGTCGAATCTACAGGGACTTTAGATTATATTTCAAACGATGTTCACAGATACCAAAAGCGTAAAACAAAGAAATATAGGTGTTCTTTCATAACTTAAACAAATAAAATAAACAAAGCAGCAACAAATCTCAGCAGAAGACACACTTCGTAGAGCAGATAACAAGAAGAAGAACCAACACAGAATATGAAAATTGGGAGTTAACAGATATGGAAAAGTGGGGGAGATTCAACATGCATTCCAGACCTTTCAACCTACCCTTTAGCTCATAACATTCATTTATGTGCAACTCGACTTAGTTCCCTTCCGAGACACCCAAACATGGATACCCACAACTCTCGTTGTTAAGTTTTCAAGCAATAAAAACAAGTTCTAGGCATGATTAGGGGATTCCATTATTGAGAATTCACAAATACTATAGAAAAATACTAATCACTAATGAAGCAAGTCAGCAAACCGTAAGGCCTCTTAGGTCAATACAGAAGCTAGCATACAGAACAAAGTGGCCAACAATGCTCAATAAGATATAAGAAATAAACACAGCTTCATTAAAAAACGAATATAGCAGCTAGAGGTTCAGTTTCATAGTAGTTACTACATGGGAATCTCCCTCGAAATGAGGTTTAGCTCATAAATGAAAAAGAAAATACAATGGGTAAAGGGAGAAGACAACCCATCTTAGGGAACAGCAGAAAAACCGAAAAAGAAGTAGATGACAGCTCAAAACTGCAGTGGAATATCCCCTCTGTCGTCAGCTTTTCCGTCCCAAAAATGGAGAGAATCCTCCTCTTTGTCGTTTCAGCTCGAAAAAAACGTGCTCCTATTGGGATTTGTGAGTTGCGGCTAGGGTAACATACCCCTTTTATATCGGGTTCCATTTTTAGGGCACCAGCTGGAAATTGTACGGACATGGTAAATTCTGTGTCTAGGCTATTACTGTGCGGTGAATCCATGCTCTAGCTCTGCTTCGCTCCAGCTTTCATCTCCCCTGTCTAAAAAATGCTTCACTCACTCTTCTAGAGGCTTAGCACTCTCTTCATGCTTAATCTTCTGCTTCCAAACCTGTGCATTTACACCAGAAATGAGAGCATATAGTGCAATATTTAACCAAAGCATTCAATACCTAACACTTTTAGCTCGGATTCCATTTTCTAATATTTTGTAGGCTATTTACAAACTAAACTCGACATACTTTGACATTTCTTTGCATAAAATCACCCAAATAAACACTAGAATAACTCACTTTTGAAGAGTTATCACCACTCATAATTCAGCCTCATCATTGGGTTCCCAGCCCAAAGAAGTAATGACCCAATCTTGGCCCAAGCCCAAGCCCTACGGGCCTCAAGTCAAGCCCGACCCAACCACTCAAACCTAGGCTCATAGCCCAATCCATGGGCCTAAGTTGATGGGCCAAAGTTGGATCGGGCTTGGATCGGCCCGTATATTAATATATTTTTAATTATTATATTTTAAAATTTAAATAATTCCAAACTAAGTTTTTTATTTTTAAATTCTAGAATATGTGTTTTTATATAATTTTGGTACATTTTTTTTGTTATTTTATAATCTTACTAATAATTTTTATTATGTTATATTTTATAAATTTAAGTTGTCTTATTTTAAAAATTATATTTTTATTTTTAAAAATTAAATTTATATCTTTTTACCATAGAAATTGAAAATTTAAACACTATGAATTGGAACTTGAGAGGATTTGAGATTGAGAATTAGAATTAGAATTGAGTGAAGAAAAGAAAAGAAGGTTGATATTTATTAGAAAATTTTGTATTAAAAAATTTTAAAAATTACAACCTAAATATTAGATATGTTTAAAATAATTTAAATTTTGAATTTGGAAAGTTGGAGAGTTCCTTGTAATATGTTTCAAAACAATGATTTAAATGAGATATTGGGAAGTGGTAGAGTCTCTTCGTAAATGTACAAAGAGGGGGAAACAAAAGATCCTACATGTAGCCTACCATATCTAATTTATTTTTTATAATAAATAAATAATAAAACAATATATTAATATTATATAATATAAATATTAATAAATATTGGATCGGGCTTTTGGGCCGGCCTTACGGGCCAATCCAAATATGGCTCAAACGAGCTGGCCCACAGGCCGGCCCAAATTAAAAAATGAATATCTATATCCAATCCAATTAATAGAAGGGTTGGATTGGGTCGGGCCGGTCAAAACGTTGACCTTGGATCGAGCTTGGCCTGGGCCTGGGCCGGCCTTTAGGCCTCGGGCCCGATGATGAGGCTGACTCATAATCCCCTACATTACAATCCTCACCACCTAAGCCAAACATACTGAAAAGTAAAAATCAAAGAGTTTCAGGATTACCTTGCAAAGTCAAATGCACAATTCTTTGCCAAAAACCTTCAACTCCAAGTTGCTCTTCACTGTTTTTCACCAATCCAAAAATTTTGCTATCAAAGTGAAATGTTACCTTCTTATATGCACACCCAACACCCTAAAATAAGGGGCAACAGTTTGGCATTACAAAAATCATCAAAATTCACAATTAGAGGATAGCCCTGTGTAAACACTTAACTCAATATTTGTCCAAATGAGGGGTGAAAATAGCGTAACCATAAGGGAAAGATGAAGATAGGGTGGGTAGCAGAGATATTGAGAAACATCCGAAATCAAAGCAGCCGAAAAAAGAAAGTAATCAAAACAACACAAAAAAGGCCAAAACGAAATAGAGGCGGCAACCATATTATGTGTAACACTAATCAGTCAAGCTTGAGAAAACCTGTTACGACACAATGATATGCCACATACTGTTTGTCTTTATTGATTTCTCTGATTAATTACTTGTGTAATTGGTGTGATTGGTCCTATATGTACTTCTTTATCCATTATTTTGCCACCTTCAAATTGAACAACACACAAATAAAAGATTGATTGAGACTAGTGTATGGTAGGCCGGACGTACGCTTGCTTATAAAAAATGGAAATTGTATGATAGCTTAGCTCTCTCTACTCTTTGCTGAAGCTATCGTGTCGTATGGATGGATGGGGTGCGGCTGAGCCTATTTCTTCTCTTCTCTATTATTTTTTTTTGGCGGATCCTTTCTTTTTCTATATGAAAGAAAAAAGTGGTGTCGTTATTCTATAACAATTCGACGACTTGCGAGTGCTTTGCTTAATTGGCCATAACGGCCGGCCTTCTTTCCTTTATGAGTTTTATAAAAATACTAAAAACAAGGGGCTTTCGAGCAGCTCTTTCAACTGCCGCCTAATCTCCCAACAAGTTGCTTAGTTTAGCTGCTCTTCGGCTTTCGAGAACAGGGCGTACTAGTTCTTGAGAGCGAAGACTAAAGAACCTACTAAAAAGATAAAGTCCCGGGGACTTATTCTGACTGAAACAAGGCCAACTGCAACTCGATTGGAGGAAAGGGCTGCGAGGTGACCCCAAAAATCCCAGCTAGTTTGGGCTGGCACTTTTCATTCTTCAATTCATTCGAACGGGTAGGGTTTTCTTTCTTTTTGCTTTTCATTCCATCAAGGTCTTTTGAGAAAGAAGAAAGAAAGGTAGCTTGCTTACTTAGCGCTTGCGCTAAGGAAGAGGTCATTTTTTTTTTTTCAAAATTCTCTCATGAGCAGCCCGGTCACGTTTGTTGAGCTCCTTCGTCCATGTTAAAAGCAAAGGGTATACTAATAAAAAAGTCATTCAAGTTGGTGGGATTGGCTTCCTCCTTGTACAAGCACGGGGCTTAGTTAAGTAGAACCGGGGTCGCGCTGCTTGCTCGACGCATCCTTTCTTTCAACCTTATTAGCGTTAGTAGGTAGGACCGGTGAATTTCCCCCCGGTTGTTGATGTAGTTGCAATAAGTTTGCTTTTATTTTGATTGAGTTGCGTTAAAGAATATATAACGTACTACATAGTTCAGGAGAGAGAATCAATCTTCAGTAGTACGCCCGGTTCACCAGGTTCTACCACAGCGGGGCCCAATCATACTCAAAAGAAGAGTTTGATCCTGGCTCAGAAGGAACGCTAGCTATATGCTTAACACATGCAAGTCGAACGTTGTTTAATAAAAAACCTGCGCCAGCGCCGCTGATGATGCAGAAAGCTTTTTTTTATAGAGAGAGAGTCAAGGGGGCTTCCGCGGGCGATTCTGTAACCGCAGGCAGCTCAGACCCGACAACATGATGGCCGCGCACGAGACCACTTCGATGTTGAGTCGGGGGATGCGAACATAGCGGCCCTTAAAGACCTTCTGCGCTATCTTAAGAAAGGCGAAAAACTTCCATTTTGAGACCGCGACGCGACCCATCGCGGAGCACTTTCTCACTTCTTTTCTCACTTCTTTAGTAAGATCAGTGTGAAATTATCCTCCACAAGACTCTTGATCTTTTTTCAGGGCTTGGGTACGAGAACATAATGTTCAGAAATCGGGTCGAAGTTTAGACCGCTCACACTAGTTCGACCTATAGAAAAGATCATCAGAGAGGAGACAACTCATTTATGATTCCAGCCGAGAAGACTAGTAAAAGGAAGGATCAAGAATGTCATATATTTCAGGAGCTAGATCAGTTGCCGATAAACAAGTAAGAATTGCCTCAACAAAAATTGATGGAATTGGACCTAAAAAAGCCATTCAGGTTCGTTATCGATTAGGTATCAGTGGGAACATAAAGATCAAAGAGTTAACTAAGTATCAGATCGACCAAATTGAACAAATGATAGGTCAAGATCATATTGTTCATTGGGAATTGAAGAGGGGAGAACGAGCAGACATCGAACGATTCATTTCGATTTCTTGTTATCGTGGAATTCGTCATCAAGATGGATTGCCCTTACGCGGTCAACGAACTCATACTAATGCTAGGACTTGTCGCAAGCTAATTCGGAAATGAAAGAAGTCTACCGAAAGCCCTTGGTACTTGTCGGATCAAGAAGTCTACTGTGACCTAACCTCCTTGATTTATGAATTGTTTAACTTCTCTGATACGCTAGCTTGTAATATTCTCTTAGCCCTTCTATTTTTAAAGGACTTTGATGGCTTAATAGTAGGATGAGAAAAATCTTCTGCCAGCACTCTTCTTTGTCTTCTTTTGTTACTACTGTAATTATGAAACTAAACTTGGTATCAAAGTAAACCATGGCCAACGCCAACACAAGCTCTTCATCCAAAGGAAAAGGAGTTGAGGTAAGATCTAGAACCTCTTCTGTTGGAACTCCTTCCTTCACTAACCTTCTGAATCAAGTAACATCCATCAAATTAGATAGGAAAAATATTTTGCTTTGGCAAAATATAGTTCTTTCCATACTGAAGAGTTACAAACTTGAAGGCCATCTAACTGGAACAACTCTCAGCCCTGAACTATCAATCATTGTGCCACCATCTGAAGATGAGCCAGAAGGTTTGCTCGTCCCTAACCCTGGATATGATGTTTGGGCTGCGGCTGATCAATTATCGGTAGGATGGTTGTACAACTCAATGACTCCAGAAGTGGCAGCCCAAATTATGGATAGTGATAATGCAAAGAAATTGTGGGATTCTCTTCGGGAGTACTTTGGAGTTCAATCACGTTCTCAGGAAGATTTCAATCGACAAATGTTACGACAAACAAGAAAAGGAACAATGAAGATGTATGAATACCTCTCACTCATGAATAAGTATTTTGATGCTCTGCAGTTATCTGGATATCCAATGGATATGAGATGTTTCATCTCCTATGTGATATCTGGTTTGGGTGAAGAATATACTCCTATTGTCGATGTGATTTGAAACCAAAATATGAGCTAGAGTGAAATCCAGTTACAACTTCTCTCTTTTGAGCAACGACAAGATCGTCTTCAAGTCTTAAAAGGTACAAGTACTCTTAACCAAGCCTCTTTAAATTATGTGAACATTAATCCGTCAAAACAAACATAATCAAGTCAGCCAAGTCGAGGAAGTTTTCAAGGAAACTCACGGAGTGGTTGTGGAAGAGGTAGAGGTAGATATGATACCGACTCAAAACCAATTTGTCAGATTTGTCAAAAAACAAGACATGTAGCAGCTGTTTACTACCATCCATGTGATAAGGATGAAGCTCAAAATATTGAAATAGTTTGTCATCCTCCACCTCTCAACAACCAAGGATAACTGAAACAACGGCCTTAATCGTCATACCTTAAACAGTTCAAGACCCTGCTTGGTACTTGGACAGTGGGGCAAGCAACCACATCACAACAGACTTAGCTAATCTCACTCTAAAGGAAAACTACACAAGTAAAGAGACTATTATGCTAGGCAATGGTTCTAAGCTTATTATTAGACATATAGGAACTACCTTTATTAAAGCAAATAATAGAATACTTATGCTCAAAGACCTCTTACATGTACCACAGATGAAAAAGAATCTTATCAGCATCTCAAAGCTTATCAAGGATAATGTTGTGACTGTTGAATTTTATGATTTACTCTATGTTGTTAAGGACAAGGCAACGAGGCACGCAATAGTGGAAGGAAGACTTAGGAGCGGGTTCTATCAGTTGGACCTATTCTCTAATGCCTCAAACCAAGTCCAAAAGAATAGGGCTTCAGCTACTGGTGCTTTTTTGTTGTCTGTCATGGTGCTAAAGTCAGGAAATGTTAGCTGCCAACGAGAATTGACTACTCCAAGCAGTTTTATTTTTTTGTCTTGTACAAAAGATGTTTGCCATCATAGATTGGGTCATCCATCATCTAGAATATTAAATAAGATCCTGACTTATTGTAATATTTTGACGAAAAGTAATGACAAATTGAACTTTTGTGAGACATGTAGATATGACAAGTCTCATCGATTACCCTTCACTCTATCTGATTCCAGAGCAAGTAAACCATTTGAACTAGTTCATATTGACCCATGGGGTCCTGTACCAATCAAGTCTACAAATGGAAACTTACACTATCTAGGTTTACTTGATGAGCATAGTCGATTTACTTGGATCTATCCCTTGAAACACAAAGAAGATGCCACATACTTTTTCCAATAGTTTCAAGCTCATGTGGAGAATAAGTATAATACTAGAATTGAAATCATTAGGATGGATGAAGGAGGGAATTTAAACCACTGATACAGTTTGGAAAAGGAAAAGGAATACATATTCAACTCACTTGTCCATATACATCAGCACAGAACGGAAGAATAGAACGAAAACATCAACATTTGGTTGAAACTGGCCTCACTTTACTTACCCAAGCAAGGATGTCATTAAACTTTTGGTGGGAAGCTTTTCATACTGTAGTGTTTCTTATAAACTTAATGTCCTCCCCAACTACTGATAATATCAGCCCAATTCAGATTCTTTAAGGCCTACCACCCAACTACATTATATTGAGAGCCTTTGGGTCAACATGCTATCCTTGTTTACAACCCTATAAGCAGTATAAGTTTGACTTTCACACTGAAAAATGTGTTTTTATAGGCTACAATGATCATCATATGGGTTATAAATACTTGAGTCCTACTGGTCAAACCTACATCTCTCGTATGTGTATTTTAATGAGACAGATTTCCCTTTTCAACCGCTTTTTTCTTCGAATGATTCTACCACATCCTCTACCGGCTATTCTATACTGTCATGGTTGCCAATTTCTATTGCTTTAGGACATTTAGATGTAGCTTTTCATATTGGACATCATCTTAATACTTCTCCCATATCATTGCATGATAGCAGAAATCTTCCAGATCCTTCTTCACCCGTTGTCTCCCCTATTGTCACTGATATAGTTGCCTCAACCTTCCTTCCTGACCCAACTCCCTTAACTCATAACACACAAACTATCCACCTTTCCCCACAAATTGTCTCCACCCCAACTGTTATCAATAATCACCCCATGGTTACAAGGGCTAAAACTGGTGTACATTGCCCTAAATAATTCTTTGGCTGCATTTCTCAACTCCACACACAACCTGACTTTTCCCTTATTGAACCTACTGCCTATAATGATGCTTCACCCACAAAGCGTGGATTAAGGCTATGGATGAAGAATTCACAGCTCTCTTTCAAAATAACACTTGTTGGCACCAAGTAGGTTTATAAAATTAAACGTGATGCTGATGAAAATATTCAGCGATATAAAGCGCAACTGGTTGCTAAGGGTTATCTTCAAACTCCTGGCATTGATTATAGTGAGACATTTAGCGTTGTGATCAAGCCTTCCTCTATTCGGATTGTTCTTACACTTGTTACGAGACAATGACCTATCAAGTAGTTAGATGGGATCAATGCTTTCCTTCATGGCAATCTCCAAGAAACTGTGTTTATGACACAAGCTAAGGGTTTCGTTGATTCATTTAAGCCTCATCACGTGTGTAAATTGTCTAAGGCTGTTTATGGCCTTAAACAAGCTCCCCGCACCTGGTATGATCGCCTTCGCACCACTCTTCTCCAATGGAAATTTGTCCAATCTCACTCTGACATGTCTTTATTCATATTTCATCAAGGCAGTCTTATGATTCTTATACTAATTTACGTGGATAATATCATATCTAGTCTTCTATTGGTCAATCAAATTATCCACCAGTTACAAATCTGTATTTGCTCTCATAGACCTTGGCTCCTTGCATTATTTTCTTGGTATTCAAGTTCAAAGAAGTACCACAGGCTTATTGCTATTTCAATCCAAGTACATCTTTGAGCTTCGTGCATGGTTGAGTATGCATCATCTTAAGCCAGCGCCCTCTCCTATTGTTGCGGGTAAACAACTCTCTCTCTCTCATGGCCAGCCTATGCATGCAGCACATCGGGATCGCTACAGTATTTGCTTCACACATGCCCCGATATTGCTTTTGCTATAAATAAATTGAGTCAATTTTGCCCAGCCTCTACTGACTTACATTGGCAAGCTCTTAAGAGAGTGTTACGCTACCTTAAAGGTACACTTACGATGGGTCTCTCCATACAAGCCACTACACGGTTCACTTTCACGGGTTTTTCGGATGTTGATTGGGCTGGTTGCCCCGATGATCGACATTTTGTTGGTAGTTACTATGTGTTTTTTCGGCTCCACTCTTATTTCATGGTCTTTCAAAAAGCAGTTTGTCGTTGCTCGTTCTAGCACTGAATCAGAGTATCGTGCGCTATCCCATGTTGCTTGTGAATTGCTATGGATTCAGTCACTTCTCCACGAATTAAGAGTTCCTTTAGCTGCTGTTCCCATTACTTGGTGTGATAATCTCAGTGCCACTGCTTTGGCTTCGAATCCCGTCTTCTATGCGCACACTAAACACATTGAAATTGATGCTCATTTCATTCGTGATCAAGTGCTTCATCACCAATTACACATTCGGCATGTCTCAACACATGACCAGCTGGCCGACCGCTTGACCAAGTCTCTATCACATCACCGGTTTTAGTTTCTTAGTGACAAACTCGGCCTTGCCTTTGCTGCTATGTCTCGTTTGAGGGGGGATGTTATGACACAGTGATATGCCACATATTGTTTGTCTTTATTGCTTTCTCTAATTAAACGTGTGATTGGTGTGATTGGTCCTATATGTACTTCTTTATCCATTCTTTTGGTCTACTGTGACCTAACCTCTTTGATTTATGGATTGTTTAACTTCTCTGATACGCTAGCTTATAATCTTCTCTTAGTCCTTCTATTTTTAAAGGACTTGGCTTAATAGTAGGATGAGAAACTAAACTAAACCCAGGAGCAAACAACACAAATATGATGAAACATAGCTAAAAAAAATAGTGCAACTAAGGAGAAAACGAAGGAACTTTGCTATTTTAGTGCAGATTGAAAAAGAATAGAGTGGTGCAAGAAGGAAGACTTACAATGTAGCATGTAACACGTGGCACAAAAATGGCGCAACACCAGGACCAACTTAAGCTATAAGCGAGCGAGGCGATCGGCCCCCGTTCTAGGAAGGCCTCATATTTTTCATATAATATAGAATAATGATATCGATTTAATTTAATTTTTAATTAAAAATTATAATTAAAATATAAAAGAATATACTTATTACTTTTCATAAATTTTTTCTTATAATATTAAAAATTCAGACTACTAAAAAAAACCATAATAATTAACAGGCTCATTAAATTTTCAATTTTAATTAAATTACATTTCAAATTGGTTAACATTAATTTTTTTATTCATATTCCTTTTAAATTTTCTTAGAAAATTTCAACTCATTAGTAGTCTCCTCAAAATTGTCCCAAGTTTACGTTGGGAGAGTGGGAGACCTTCCATATTTCTTTATATTTTTATTTTGTTAATCAAAACTTTTCAACTTCTCTAAAAGATTTCATAAGGTATATTATCTGCTACTCACTAAATCTAAGTATTGATCTCCCCCTCTCTCTCAATCTTAGTACTCTCCCCCTCTCACTCTCAAGGTTTCTCAAATCTCAAATTTTCAACTGGTTCTTCCTTGTGTCTCACAAGATTATCAATTGCTAGAACAAAAATCAAAACTTCTTATTTCCTTAACTCAACCTAGTGGGTTCAAAGTTCCAGTTTTTTCATTCAAATTCTTTTATTCTTTTATAAATTATTTCATATTATTGTAGATTTCTCAGTAATATTTATTTAGATTTGCTTACTTATGATATCAATATGTCTACAAGAAAATATGAATCTGGATATGAAAAGCTTAAAAAAAAAGAAGAATATAAAAACTAATTGAATTTCAAAAATGTGATCTCGATAAATTTTTTATTGGAAGTAAAAGTAATAAAAATGATGAAATAATAGAAGAAACGATAGGTGTAGACAAATCAATAGATGAAACGAAAATTGTAGACAATGATATGATTGTTGAAAATGAAAGCATTTAATCATGAAAAAAACTAGAGAGCAATGAGGAACGTGAAAAACAAAAGAAAACACTGATAATATTAGTATTGATAGTAAGACAGGTATGATGCATTATGAATATAATAAATATGATCCATGAAGATGGGACAACATTGATTCTAGGTTAATTGATTTACTGGTAGAAAAAAGTCCCATTAGAGAAAGTAATTTAATTTTTCCGAAAGATGAAAATTTTAGACATTTTTCTGATATTCATTATACTCAAAAAATTATCTACGGGCGAAATTGACTAGTTTACTCAAAGGATTTTGATAAAGTTTATTGTTTTTGTTGTAATTTTTTTGGTACTTAATCGAATGTGGTTCAATTAGGGAATGAAGGAGTTAAAGATTGAAAAAATCTTAGTTCTCGACTTAAAAGTCATGAATCTAGTAATGATGAACACATATTTAATACGAATGCTTGGGTTGATCTTAAAATTATATTGTTAAAAAATAAAACAATTAACAAAGATATTCAGATATTGATTAATAAAGAAAAATATCATTGGAATAAAGTATTAACATGAATTATTGTTGTTGTTAAAAATCTTGCTAAAAATAATTTAGCGTTTCGAGGAACTAATGAAAAAATTTATCAAAAAAATAATGGAAATTTTTTAAACTTAATTGAAATGATTGCAGAATTTGATCCAATAATGCAAGAACATGTTCGTCATATTCAAAATAACGAAATTCATTATCATTATCTTGGGCATAATATACAAAATGAACTCATACAACCATTAGGACTTGAAATAAAAAATACAATTATTGAAAAAATTAAAGAATTAAAATATTTTTCAGTTATATTAGATTGCACACCTGATGTAAGTCATCAAGAACAAATGCCTCTTGTATTGAGGTGTGTTGATATTGCTACAAGTCCAATAACTATACAAGAATATTTTTTAGAATTTTTAAAAGTTAAAGATACTACTGGAAAAGGTTTATTTGATGTGCATATAAATGCAATTAAGGATTTTAAATTTGATATATCTAATATAAGAGGATAAGGATATGACACTGTATCTAATATGAAAGTAAAACAACAAGGTGTAAAAAAAGATTATTAGAAATAAATCCTAGGACATTTTATACACATCGCGGTTGTCAAAATCTCAATCTAGTACTTTCTGATGTGGCTAGCTCATGTCATAGAGCAATGACAGTTTTTGTAGTTCTGCAACGTATTTATTCTTTATTTTCTTCATCTACAAAACGATGGAAACTCTTGCTAGATCACATAACCAATTTGACTATCAAATCATTGTCATAAACACAATGGGAAAGTCGAATTGAAAGTGTTCAAGCAATAAGATTTCAAGCCCCTCAAATAAGAGATCTTTATTGAAATTAGGAGAAACAAGTGAAGATCCAAAAGTAAAAGTGAAGCTAATTGTTTAGGGCCCGTTTGGTTGGACACTCGAATTCCGTTTTTTGTTTTTAGATTCACTGAATCAAATGGATTCAGCGAATAGGTGTTTAGCAGAATTTTTGAGATTTGTTTCTGAAAACCGTATCCAAATTCTGTGATCCAAACAGTAGAAATTTTGAGAACGTCTTTTTTATGTTTTCGGTGTTTTCAGATTCAAAATTTGAAAATTTTAAGATACATAATTATATTAGAAAGATAAAAACTTTGATAAAATATATTACTTCATATTATAAACTCATTTTATGCTTGTTAAATGAAAACATGTAAAATATAATGTATTGTAAATTATGTAACCTTGTAAAATAATAATTATACAAAATTCATAAAAAGAAATGTTAATAAATTAATTAATATAAGTTTAGATTAAACTAAAATTTAGTTTGTAACTCCTAGTTTACAAATATATTGCTAAACAAACATTGAACAATTTTTTAAATTGATATTCAATTACCAAATCTGCTACCAAACACATATCTGAAAACACTGAAAACAAAGAATACAACTTTGATTTTCATTGAATCCCTTGTTTTCAAATTTCTGTTTTCTGATTATGAACCAAACGCACCCTTAGCTACTTATGAATTTGAAAATTTTGAATTATTGTTAGGCATGATTATATGGTATGATATCTTATTTGCTGTAAATTCTGTGAGCAAAGTCTTACAACATATTAACGCTGTTTTGGATCACTTGAAAGGTTTAATGTCATTTTTAGAAAAATAAAGAGAAAATGGATTCACAACTGCTATGATTTCAGCGAAGGAAATTGCAAATGATATGGAAATACAACCTATATTTTGTGAGAAAAGAATGATTCAAAGGAAAAAACAATTTGATGAGAATACTGATATTTAGGGGTGAGCAAGTGTTGCCGAAAAACTGAGTCGACCGACCGAAACCGACCAAATCGACGTCGGTCAGTCGGTTTTCACATATGGTCGATTGATTCAGAACCGACAAGTCGGTTAGTCAGAATCTGTTTAACCGAATAAACCGACCGACCGACCGAATTTATATATCATAATTTTTTTTCCTTTTTTATTCTTCTCAGTTCTCACTTGCAGTGTTTTAGCCTAGGGTTCTCCTTCATTTTCTTCTTCTTTTTTTTTTTGTGCCGCCCAACCCCTTACCCTTCATTTTCTTCTTCTCCGCCCAACCCCCTACCGGCCTATCCTTCATTTTCTTCTTCTTTGAGCCGCCCAGCCAACCCACGCTTGTCGCCCCTTCTTCGTTGCGCCGTCCAGCCCACACCCGTTGCCCACCCGGCCAGCCAACCCCCACTGTAATACTTCTTTGCGACGACTTCTCTTCTTCTTTGCGTTGTCCAGCCAACCCCCTTCATCTTCTTCTTCCTTTAGAATCACAGATTTGAAGTAAAATTAACTCTGGATTCAGAATCGGGAGAGTAAGCATTTGTATACTTGTATTATATTTGAATTTCAATTTCTTAAATTTCTCACACTCACTGTAATACTGTATAGTGTGTGTATACGAGGGTTTTTTTTTTTTTACAAAATTATTATTTGTTATTCTTTTCTTATAGTTGTATAATTGTGTTGTTAATTGTATATTATATTTTCATATTTGAGTTTTAATTTCTGAAGTTTAGATTTGTATACTGTAATATATGATTCTGTGATTATGTAGGTCTGTTGTATGTAATATGTATACGGGATTTTTTTTACATAAATGTTATTTGTTATTTTTTTCTTATTGTTGTATTGTATTGTATATTATATTTTTAGAGTTAATATGAAGACGTCAGAGTCATCGTTAAATGCTACAAATACTCCAACCACAGCCACTACCACTGTCGACACCGTTGAGCAAGATAAAGTCGTTGTTGCATTGATCCAGATGAAGCAACTTCCTTGAGTCCACCCAGAAAGCGTAGGAATGTTAAGCAGTCTATAGTTTGGGATCATTTTGAAAAATTGAATGGTGACCCTAAAGATCCCTAAGCTAAATGTAAATATTGTGAGAATAAATATGCATGTCATTCAAAGCGTAATGGTATTGGAACTATGAAAAATCACTTGGATAATTGTAAGAAATATTCGTACCAAAGGAAAAGAGACCCAACCCAAACGCAATTGGTTTTCAAACCTAAAGAAAGTGGCGCTTTTGAGGATTCTAGTTCAAAACTTGTGTGCGAGTCTTTTGATTTGGAGAGTTGTCGAAGGGCATTAGCTGAAATGATTATCTTAGATGAATTACCTTTTAAGTTTGTGGAGGGTCGGCGTTTTTGGAAGTTTATCAACCAATGATTTGCTTGAACCTAGGTTCATTATTCCATCCCGATTTACCATAGGTAGAGACATTCTTAAGATATATGTCAGTGAGAAGAAAAAATTAAAAGACATCTTCATGAAAAAAAAATACAAAGTTTCTCTTACAACCGACTGTTGGACTTCTGGACAGAACATAAATTACATGGTATTGACAGTACATTTTATTGACTCTGATTGGAGATTACATAAAAGGATCCTTAATTTTTTTCAAATTGAGAATCATAGAGGGGATACCATTAGTAAGGCGGTGGAAAAAAGTTTGAAAGAGTGGGGTATTGAACTGTTGACAATGCTAGTTCTAATGATACTGTTGTCGCTTACCTTATCAAGAGATTTAGTCATGGATTGTTGATGAATGGTCAATTTTTGCATGTTAGATCTTGTAATCTCATTGTATGTGATGCTTTGAAGGACCATTATAACTGCATTGATCATATTCGTAATGTTGTACGATTTGTGAGGTCTTCTCCTGGACGGTCTATGACATTTAGGAAATGTGTTGAAATTTAAAAATTTCATGTAAGAGTTATGTATGTCTTGATGTCGTAACTAGATGGAACTCTACATATATGATGTTTGATGCTGCTACTAACCTTCAAACGGCCTTTGAGAGATTAGAGGATGAAGAGCCTACTTATACGACTAATTTACGGCTTAGTAAAGAAGATTGGGTGAATGCTAGAATGTTGGTCCGATTCTTGAAAGTCTTTTATGAAATCACTTTTGAAATTTCAGGATCTTTGTATACTACCTCTAATTTGATGTATCATCATATTAGCACAGTTCAAAATTGCATACAAAAGAATTCTATGAAGACTTAGAACCCAATTCTTTGTAATATGGCTAAGAACATGCAAGCTAAATTTGACAAGTATTGGGGAAATAGTGAGAAGACCAATATATTATTGTATGTTGCCATTGTGTTGGATCCACGCAGTAAGATGAAGTATTTGTCATATTGCTTCAGAAAGTTAGGGCTCGATGTATCTAAAAGTATGATAGATAAAGTGGAGCTTGTTTTAAGAACTCTCTTTCATCATTATAGTAGTTTTTGTTTGACTTCTTCCAATGGTAGTGGTACTAGTCATAGTACACCATCGATTGTTTCTTCGAGTACCACTATGGTTGAAGATATGAATTTTGATGAAGGCAAGAATTTAATACTTGATTTCTCAACTGAAGAGACTACAACTTTTAATAGCGAGTCAGAGATTGATGTGTATTTGTTGGAAGCTCTTGTTTCGTTAGAGGAACCTAATTTCAACATACTTCACTGGTGGAAGGAGAATGGTCAACGATTTCCAATTCTTGGCCAAATTAGTAGAGATATTTTTGCAATTCCAGTATCAACGGTAGCATCTGAGTCGGCTTTCAGTATTGGAGGACGTGTAATTGATTGCTATCGTTCTTCGTTTGCTCCAAGAACTGTGGAGGCTCTTATATGCACTCAAAATTGGCTAAACTCTGACCCAATAGATCTTAAACTTCATCAACACTTGGAGGCAGCTCTCATGATGGAAGAAGGTATTGGTTCTACTTTTATTTATTTTATTTGTTTGGAAATATTTTCTTTTAAATCCTAACCATGTCGTCTTCTCTTCTTTGACTATAATTTTATAGGATTCAGAGCGATTATGGACGAGGAAAAGAACATTGAAGAACTTGGAGATTTTTCAAAGTTGGTGATTTAATATTTGTGATATAAAAGTTGTTGATTTATTTTTTATGTTTGGACATGGACTTATGTATTAGACTATGATTTTATTTTCTATGTTTGAATTGACGTATTTTAGATTTAGATGACAACTTGGAAGTACTTTTTTTTTAATTTGGATCTAATGTCTTTTGAATTTCTATTAGGAGTAGAACTAATAATTATTTTAAATTATTATTTGGAATTTGATTATTCATTTTAATATTGATTAACTAGCAATTCTAGCATAATTAATTGTTTAATTGTTATCAAATATTCAAAATTATGAAAATATTCTCATAACTTTACGGTTAAAATTCAACTATTAAAAAAGAACACCCAACCCAAATCATCAACAAAATCAGATTTTAAATATAAAATGAATTAAAAATTATTCAAAAAATGAAAAAAATGAATAATTAAATCAACAAAACCGACCGACTGAACCGACTGTTCGGTTCGGTCGGCCGCATAAGCATGTGTCAGCGTGGTCGGTTTTCTGCATACATAAACCAACCTGGTTGGTTCAGCAGGGATTTCGGCCAAAAACCAAACTCGCCGGACCTATGCTCACCCCTACTGATATTGACAAAACACGATCACCTGAAGATTTTTTAGAATTGATTACTTTTACTATATGATAGATCAAGCAATTTCTTCCCCTAAAAATAGATTTTAAAAATTTCAAGTATATGAAAATATTTTAATTTCTTATTTGATATGAATTTTTTAAAGTCATTAGATGATGATAATCTGAAAAGATATTGTATTAATCTTGAAAATACATTAAAACACGATACATTTTCTGACATTAACGGTTTATATTTATTTTTTGAATTAAAAATATTAAAAGAAATCTTGAAAAACGAAATGGATTGTCCTATTAAAATATTAAATTATATAAAAAAGGTAAACGCTTCTTCAAATGCATATATTGCTTATAGAATATTATTAACAATACCGGTAACCGTTGCTTTCGCATAGAGAAGTTTTTCAAAATTAAAATTAATCAAATCGTATTTAAGGTCAGCTATGTCACAAAGAAAGATTAAATGGATTGGCTATATTGTCAATTGAAAATGAAATTAGATTATCAAAATTTAATTCATAATTTTGCATCTCAAAAAGTAAGAAAAATAAATTTTAGATGATATTTTCAATATTAAGGCCTCCCTATCGAAGTTTTGCTTAAGACCCTGTATTATCTCGAGCGGCCATCGATGGAATTGACCCAAACCACTATAATTTTTTTGTAAAATTGTCTCTGACCCTTCCCTAATTTATCTTTGTATTTAACTTTTATGTTTTTAAGTATTGCCTTTATTATTTTTGGTTGAAATTATTGCCGACCTTGAGTCGTAGGAATTCATACCATTTATTAAAGAAGTTGGTATTTATTTAGCTTGCAAGAATTATTTGTGTTTATTAAGGGAAATGAAGATCATTTCTTTACTAAAATATAGGAGTGAAATCAATTGGTAGGATCTACCTCAAAATTATCGTTTTCTTTAAATCGGCGAATATTGGTCAGCATATATGAACAATTAGAAATCTCCTTTTATATTTTTATGTGGTAGATTGACAATTTCTAGATCATGTTATGGGTCAATTTGGGTGGGTGCAATATATTCTTGTACCTTGCAATATATTCTTGTACATCTCCACACATATGACTAACACGGACGTCATGAACAAAATTGGGAACGAACTTTGGCTTCCCAGATTCAGGAGTAGGAAAACCGTCAAACTAATACTATTAATAGTCACTCTAAAACCGAGTGCAGACGTTGATCATAATTATAATACTTTGGTCAATGACATTAGTAGGAGATTTCTCACCAAAACAGAAGTATCATATAATCATTGGGAATTAACATTATTATAACAAAATTTTTATACAACCTCATTGATAACTCCATAAGAGAGTTATTTTAGGAGAAAATACCTTGAATAGATCAGATACAAAATAATTCAAATTACCGATGTTTTAGGCTTACTATGTAAATATTCATAGAAAAGTTTGAGCACGAGGTACTCACCTTTCGGTGGGAGGGGAATTCTGATTTTCCCTTTTTCAACAACCTTTTTCTTATTTCTAATTCTTTTTTTCAATTTTTAAAATGATTGATTTGACCAATTTAGTTAATTTTTAAATTTTCGCTTTTACTTTAACTTAACTTTTACCTTAAGTCTTATTTTCAAACTTAAATTTACACAATTTCTAATTCTATTTTTTATCACTCAACCATTTTACTTTTTCCAATTAATTTACGCAATTTTCAAAACTATTTTTCAATCACTCAAATTATTTTTATTTTAAATTTTTTAATAATTTTTCATTTTTTTTACATCCTAAATTTCAATAATCTCTCTTTTATTCTTTATTTTCAATCATATTTTCTCTCCCCTAAATTTTATTCCTCCTTCTCCTTTGAATAACTTTAAATTCTTAGTACTATTATACCCATATTAATGATAGATTTTATATTTCGTTATATCAACATAATGTAGATTCACTTTTTTTTTTCATCTGATTGGCTAACGAGAAAAACATGTCATTTTTTTTATTGTTTTAAATTTTATTAGGAGACTTAATTTATTTTTTTTTTAGGAAAGACTTAAATTGTATTAAATACTACAAATTCTTTTCAATTGTGTTAGGTTTATTTTAGTGCATGTTATATAGTTTTTCTATAATATATATACTAACTTTTTTTTCAACTAATAAAATAAGAAAGCAGAAAGAATTGTCAAATACATTTTTATTTCTATTCAAGTAAGAAACATAAATAATTACTATTTTTGTTTTTGTCCTAAAAATAGAAACAAAAACAATAAACAAGAAACAAGAAATAGAAACAAAAACATTACCAAGCGACCAACAAGTCCTAAAATTTCTACTTTCATAAGTTAGTTTCATGAGTTTCAATCATACCATATGTTTTGATAATAATGAACGTTATCAAGTGTTTATAGGGTACAGCTTGAAAAGAAAACACCTTTTGAATCACTTAAATTGAAGTTTAAACAAATAAGTTATGGTAAAAACAAGTTTCGGAGAAAAAGTCTACATAAGAAATGATGGGGATAGATTGATCAAACAATAGTTGACATGTGGCATCGACACATATATTTTTGTTGATGTGACATCGAACCATCAAACGAGTGAAATTGATCATCAAACGAGTCATCAAACGAGTGAAATGATGACACGTGACGTAATCGAATAGGAAGGATTAATCAATAATTTCCACAATTCCTTCTTAATTTCCGCTGTCACTGTCAATCTCCACAAAAATTCCTCATTCTCCATTTTCTCAATCTCCAATTTTTTTTATTTCGTTTCCGTATTGTGACTCTTAATCCCCGTTCATTTCGTTTTAGATCAAATGGTCAAATTTCATCATCAAAATTCTATTTAAAACCACCAAATTGACGTTGCTCCACACCAATTCCTCAAGCAAAATAAAATTTTCTCTTCTTCCATTTTTACTCTCCAAATCTCTAAATTCTCATTCTCTCATATATCAAAATTTGTCAACTTTTGTAATTGTGAGAGATACATTAGAGTGTGAGTTTAGTCATTGTTTTTCATGCAAAATTTTTAGAAATCCACCTTAGTCGGATATTTTCTTTGAATTGCTTATTTTACATTATTTGAGATTTTGTATTAAGGTGTGCGTACACCTTAGGATTCTGAGGGTGATTTGATCATGAACCAGTGAAAATGATTATAGTAATTTGATCCTAAACTTGGAAAGGAGTTGATAAGAGGTTTAATCTATTGAACCAATAAAAAGAGTAGTTGATTTGGTTGAGTTCTCGCTCGCAAGAGAGCCAGCACACTAAAACATTCAAGAAATCTTAGGAAGTTAAAAAGAAATTTCTGAACCACTCTAAAGTCATCTTTTCCATTATATATTCTCTTTAATTTCCGTATTTAAATTCATTAGATTTTTATAATAACCACATCCTACACCACAATGTAATAAAAGAATTTAAAAAGCTAAATTCATATATTATTAATTAAATTGGATCACGACCACAACTTTGTAAAAGAAATTAAGAAGTTCATGAAAAATATGGTCAGCAGATGGTCCAAATTTGAGATAAAATGTATACTTTTTTCTTCATCACACCTATGCAGGTGGTTATTCAAATCTTATATTTTTTTAGAAGAGGTATGGATGCTCATAGTTCTATCAAGGCATATAGTTCAAAATAATCTGTTAAATCATGAAGTAAGTTTTGCTTATCTTCTCTAAACGAAACAATATTAAAGACATGTCAAGAGTGATTTTGATAGTCAAAATTAGGGATGACAATGGGATGGAACGGGATTGGGAGACCATCCCCAGACCATCCCCATCCCCGCTCCGTTGGAGATTTTTTCTCCCATCTCTGTCCCCGTCCCCCAATCTTGGGAGCGGGGATTCCCCTGAACCCGTCCCCGACATATATATATTTAAAAAATTTAATAAATATTTATTAATATTTTAATTATTTAAATCATATAAACCTTTTCTTTTATAAAATATTGTAAAATTCAACTAAATACAATTAAAAGTATTTATTAAAATTAATATATATTAATATGATTATATATAAAAAATATAAAATAATAATAAAGTATTAAACGAGGCGGGGTCGGGAACAGGGTGGGGATACTCCCCTATTCCTGCCACATCCTCGTCGGGGACTCCATTTAGGATGCCCGGTTTGACCTCGTCCCTGGTCAACTGGAGATTCTTGATCCGATCGAGTCGAGTACCTGCAGGGATCGGGTCATGTGGATTTTTTTGCCATCTCTAGCCAAAATCACTTTTTTCTATTTCCTAAAATCACTTGTACGTCGTTGTAAGATAGTAAGACACGTTTTGAAGTGATTTTGACATGATCAATATCACGTTTTTTCATTGTAAAAATCACTTCCATAATGTTTTACAATGATATACCGAGTGATTTTAGAATGATAATGCCAAGATCACTCCCAATTATAGCCTAATGTTGATTAAAATTAACCCAAATTTATATTATATTAGTCATGCTACACATATCCAGCTTTTAGATATATTGTAATTTTTATAATGTTGATTTTTTAAAGTAAGCTGGGTGAGCTTGACATTATATATATATATTTTTTTATTTTTCAAAAAACTTTCTAAGGGGAAACATTCATCTACAAGAACCTTGCACTAATATGGGTTCCCACGTACACTCCAAAACTTAAGTTTGATTTATTCGAAATTGGTGTCGAACCAAACATTATTATTATTATTATTATTATTTACTTCCAAACTTAGTTAAGTTGCTCTTTAGAAAATGTCTATTTTAAAAAATAGGGACCCCATCTTATAAGGGGAGCTTTAGAAAATGTGGTCCTATCACTTTGACATTCCGTATTTAGTGTTAGTAGATTTTTCGTCAATGACATATTTTTCCATGTAAGTGGTAAGTTGAGCCTGACCTAGTCATACGTGATTCAACCTGTCCCACTTGTCCTTAACCTGTCAAAGCTGAGACTCGTATACTTATTTTCAAGTGAATGTGGTACACGTGGCAAACTCCAAACCTACTTATAAGGCTACTTATTTAACTTTACCAATTTAGTACAAATTATTAATCCTTTCATGTACCCTGTACATTGTACTTTGCAGGTTATATTCTACCTTGATCTTTGATGGCTGAGGAAATTAATAATGTGTCTACCCTACTACCACTATGCAATCATTTGAGCCATCAATCGGTTGGAAGTTTAAGTGTGTAGAAAAGAATAATGTCTATATATACTTTGTTGCGACTCTAGTCACTCAAGTAATAAATGAAAAATGTCTGTGTCTATTCCTTTATATGAAGAGAGAAAAAAATTAATAAAACACTACCTAAAATAAAATAATAAGACAAATTATTTAGTTTTTTAGTACAGGGTGACAATTTTGAACTCCGATTTTGAGAGAATGCGAACATATTTTTACCATTGACTTATGCTTATATTAACAAGTCAAGTGATCTGATTAATAAATGACAAGTATTCGAAATCTGAATCTTAATTTAGTTTCATAGGTAGTTTTTTAATAGTCAGTCCTTTATATTTAAACTATTTACTTTCTATTAGATCTCATCCTTTAGGAATGAATAATGTTAATTACAAATTTTAAAATTGTAGTTGTATTCAACAAAAAAACACACTTTTTAATAAAGTGATTTTCTAAAAATTGCAATATATTTCAAGTAAATGCTAACTATGTTGCACAAATAAAATAGGATAAGGGTAGAAAGAAATAGGTCGAAAGTTTATAGTGGTCTGACCAAAGTTAGCCTACTCCACCTCCCAAAAATCTATTTAATATTCGATTATAAAAAGCTCATTGATGACTATTCCTTAGTTCATAGTCTTTCAACTGCTACAAAACCTTACTTTTTCTGAAGCGAGAAGAAACCATATCCTTTCCATAGTTAAGAATTAAATCGTTAAAACTCTTTTTTTATAAGTTCAAGAACAATCCTTGCAAATAATTTAGAAATATAAGGACAATGTCACAATCTCTCATAGTAGATATACAAATCTAGACTCACAAATTGGTAAGAAAAATTCATACAATATAAAAATTCCAATTTCAAAAGTTCTACAAAATGGCGAAATAAACGCTCAAACAATGCTGATTTTTCCCATTTTTCCTTCAATTTTAAGATTTAAATAGTGGAGGAATAATTTGATCATTGATGCCACGTGTCCTCTTGTGATTGACTACAAAAATCAAAATTTAAACAATAAAAAAATTTGTACTTTTATTATAGTTTTGATATCTGCCTTATTTTTAAAATTTTTTATTTAATTTATTACTATTTTGAAATCTACATTATTGTTAAAATTAACCCTCCAAAGCAAATTGTAAAAAGACAGACCAAAATCTGATCAAATCTTCTCTCTTTTACTGTGAAAGCCCAAAATAAGAAGCATTAACTGTGGGGACTGGGAGGAGAGAGAGAAGCCTTTATTTATTTATTTATTTAGAAATTAACTAGCATGAATTTAAACTATATATAAAAGACTGACGTGGAATAAATATTTTTTTACCATATTGCCCTTGACTTTTTTTGTAATACCCATATCCATCTCTCTACCTGTCTCTCGGTTATAATTAAGTGACTACCCAATTGGTCAAGGAAGCTTTTTTCACGGTATGCCTCTAGGAACCTCTCATGCTTTCAACTTCATGATTGTATTCTAGACTGAGCACAACATCATTATGCACCCATTTCACATATTAGATGTAGCCAGTGTATTCGGCGACATCAATGTTATGCATGGTTCTTTGGTAACTTTTAGTTTGTTAAAGGGAAAACCATAGAAAATGGATCTTAATGAAGGTTACAGTTTCGAGCAAGAGGAAGAAACTTATAATATCGTAGCCGCTCATGGTTATTTTAGCAATTACCGCTTAGTTATGCTCACTTTAGCAGTTTTCCAATATTATTAAATTATATTAATTACCTAAATTATATTAATCATAAAACGTAGCATGTACGTCCCAATTTACATAAATTAATTTAAGCATTATAACCCTTAATTATATTTAATTTTTTAATGTAAAAATTTTGGAATCTCATAAATTTTGTAACTCTTTCATTTCCTATCATGCTAAGATGACTCATTTTCTATCACAATTTAAACTACCATTTTCTTTAGTCTTATTTTTTTAGATTTTTTTTTTTAATTTTTTGGTCTCTAAGATTGTTGTTTAGTGATCTCAAGCATGGATGAGAAGTAAATCCATTTTTTAAAATGACGTGCATATCAATTTTCTTCTTTCCTACCTACTAGCTATTATTTTCATATTATTTTATATTTAATCTTCAAATTATTTTAATATTTTAAATTTGTATGGATATTTGTATATTTTAATCTTTTGAATATTTTTTTCCCTTTTTTGAATACAGTTTTTGAATTCTTAAAGAAGATATTTTGATTCAAATTAGAAATATGTAAATTAATTTTAATTTTAATAAAATATAAATTATGCGAGACATTTCGACTCTTTTGATCTATCAGAACAGATCATGCTATCTATCAATCGATTTGAAAATAGCACGTTCATTTCCGTCATAATAATAAGTAGGCGAAGTAGCTAGAAGCGCTCGCTTCTAGCCCTTTCATTCTGATTCATGAATGAATTTTGATTTTGGGAAAGCCAACGGATTAGATTAATAAATAATGGATAGGATTGTCTGTCAAAAAAACAAATTATAGGATTGATATTGTATACTCATAGGTTAATTATATAGTTGAAAGAAATTTGCCTATTATATAGTTGAAAGAAATTTTATAGCAAATTTGTTGTTTTGAATGTATACATAAGTTATTATAAAATTTAAACATATCTTAATATTATAATCTACTCTTAAGAATCAATCATATCAGATATATTATATAATAAAATAAATTTCCAAAAAAAAAAATGCAAGTTGTAATAAAATAGGATAGTTTTTTTTATATAACACCTCATTCATCACTTTTTTATACGTAGAACTTATTAATTTTTTTAATCTATAATAAATATTAAGTTCACTTCACACCTCTACATAAATAATATTAATTTACGGCTTAACCTCTTCTCACATTTTCACATCTAAAATTTTGAATTCTAAATTTTATATATACAACTAGGGATGGCAACAGGGTGTGGGTCATCTCCATCCCCACCTCGTTGGGGTTTTTCACCCATTCTCGCCCACGTCCCCAAAATTTGGGGGTTGAAACGGGGCAGTGATTGATAACCCGTTCTCGTTATAAATATATATTTTTTAATTTTTTAATTTAATTTTAGATTTAATTTTTAATTTTTAATTTTTAATTAATTTTGGTTATCATTAGTATAAAAGTGAAGTGGCTAAATGGGTATTAGCTTGAGTTTTTTTTAATTAAAAGTATTTATAAAATTAATATATAGTAAATATTATATAAAAAAGTAATAAAAATTAAACGGGTGGGGACGGGAATAGGACAGGGGGACCGATTCCCGTCCCCACCGGGAAACCCTTTGGGATCCTCGATTTGACCGAGGACGGGGTCAAATCGGGGAATCTCCGACCTGAGGATTCCATGGGTATTTTTGTCATACCTGTATACAACCTCCTAATTCTAAGAATTCAAGGGAGAAATTACATTAAAACTACAAAATTTTGTGTAATTATATATATTTTACGAGTAACGACAAAATAAGTCCTACCTTCTTTTCCCCAATTAAATATTCCTACATTTGTATAATTTGCTTGGAGTGAAAAAATCAATATATAACGTACGAAATACGAGCTAAAATACTAGTATTTTAAAATATGTGAGTACTTTTCGTTTTTTTATTCATAAAAAATGATATAATTTTATTGTCGAGGTAGATAATAAGTAAACCTCCGATTGTTAAAAAAATATAATTGATGGCTTATTCACTGAGGTATCGAATTGTTTTAAAGAAAACAAACTTTGTTATAAATAGTGTTCAATGTAATTATTTTCATGCATACCATTAGGAGTGTCATTTTTTAATATAAAAATAGTAGTGTCTTTTTAAAACAAATAAATAAAAATAGTCACATATCCAAGGCCCTCCAAAATTTGTTTAAACCAATATAATAGTGTAAAGCGAGTGCGATCCAAATTAAAGATTGATATCGGTGTGAAAATGTCGAGGTCTCACTTTCATATAAATATTAATAAAATATCGATGTCGATAGATATTTCTATAAAAATTTAAAAATTTAAAAGTCATAAAAATATTTAAATTAATATTAATTTAATTTCTAAAATTATTAATATTAATATATATAGTAGCAACCTTTAGTTGAAATTGTTCATATTTTATCTAATTTTTGTAATACGATGAAAATTCCGATTTATCGTAATATCGATGTTGAACTTATAGTTACATAAAAATGTCGATAGAAATATTAATGTATCTCTTAATCAAGTATAGATATCAATTACTGTTAAACTATGCTCCAACATGTCATCCCATTTTCATTATACACACAATTGAGATAGGAAAGATTTATAAGATCTATTTTTGAAAGGCTTTTTTTTAATTATTTTTTTACTAAATTTGTAGTTTAACATATATATATATGTGTGTGTGTGTGAATTTTTTTTAAAATTATTTTCTTAAATTGAAAGTTGACACCTCAAAATCTCTGAACGACCGCGGTGGACCCCGACGGCGACGGGTTGCGGGTGAATCGGTGATTTCTGGTAGCAAGATTTTGCTTCGAAGCAGTTGGAAGTATCGATTTCATAGATTCCTTTGTTTTAGATCTGTCTGAATTTCATTATCTTCTTCATTTCTCTCCCTTCCTCTCACCGGAAACAGCGACGGAATTTGAAGCGGCGGAGGAGCCATGGATAAGATGAATCAGGCGTTTGAGAAAATGAAAATGTTAGTAGGAGTTGAGGCGGACGAAGAACATCAAGCTACTACTGCTACAATGGATGACGGTTCCTCTTCCTGGTTTATGGACGATTTCAACCGCAACTGCACGCTGTCCACCAAACAGGTTTCATTTTTAGGTTCTTATTTTGATTCTCTTGTCGCTGAATTTAGCGTAGGAAACTAGTGGTTTGATCTTTATCTGCCATTTATTGTATTGTATTACATTTGATGCGGTATTGCAACTTCAGGATACATTTTGCATTGCTGAGTTTGATTTTTGAAAGATGGTCTAACACAGTCGGAATGTAACTGGAATTCTATTACAGTTTTGTTTGGATCAATTGGATTATACAATACTCATTGTTGAAAAGTAAAACTTCAGTTATTTTAAATTAGAACTTAGAAGTGTTTTCAAAGGAGAACTTTGTTTTACTACCGGCAGAATTTAGTAAATGTTGTAAGGGATTGAACCCTATCGAGCATACAACTTTGCCTCAAGAGATCTTGGACAAGGGCCAATATTAGCATAGCTTAGTAGTTAAGACATTTACTTATTTCCTTTAGGTTGGAGGTTAAAATCCTCGCCCCATATTTGTTGTACTAAAAGAAAGAGAGATCTTGGACAAGGAGATTTCTTCTCTCCCTTTCTCTTGATCATTGTAGTGGATTGTTTCAGGAGAATTCTCTCCAAAGCCGTTCTTGCAGTCTCTCCAAGGTTCTAATATTGGGGAAGCCTTCCCTATCCATTAATCCTCTTAATTTACAGACAGCACTATTATCTTCTCAACCAAGGACAGAGTTAGTATCAACAATATCTTTAATATCATCAAGATCTTTGAGGATGCATTTGAGATCAACATTAATTATGGACAATTTGAATTATTGGGGATTAAGTTTAACATTGCAAATTCAGCCCTCAAACCTATGTGGACTAGTTTGGTTTCAACCTTTCAGGAATGACTCGTGGCCAAGTTTTGTTGAGCATTCCCGTAATGGTAAATACTGCTCCATTTCTTCATCTGTTTTTGAGTCCATATTATTGAAAGAATCAACTGACTTTATAAATGGAAAAACTCCTCCATCTCCAAAGGTGGCCACCTAACAATCAAAGAAGCGACATTATCCAACCTCCCTACCTACTAAATGTCACTTTTTCTATATCCATCTAGGTTATCGATATAGGGAAACTCTTTTCGTGACCTTTAGAAAGGTTCAAACATGGATGGGGGCTCACCCTTTGTCAATTGGTACAAAGTGCAACTTCGTACATGTTAGAGAAGGAAGAGCATATGCATCACATTTATCCTAGTGTTCTTGGAAGAGCATTCTCAAGCATAAAGATCTTATTGGCTAGATGCTCTGTTGGAAATGACTCCACAAATTTTTGACTTCATCAGAAGATTAGAACGAAACCATTATGCAAATGTTTTCCTAGACTCTTCTCCCTATCCAACCAAAAATACTCATCTATTAAAGACACAGGGAACAACTACTCTCTAGACTCTCTTGATAGCCTTTTTTTGATAGAGTTATTGTACTAGCTCTTGGTTGGTGTAATGTTTCTATTCCCCTTTCAACAACTACTCTCTTAATGATCTTATTACAAGTTGGAAGACTTTCTTGTAATTGTCCATGGGTCTTTTGTATATTTCATACCATCAATTAAATATTTGTTTCATACCAAAAAAAAAAAAAAGAAAGACACAGGGAACAAATCCCTCTCCATGCCCTCTTGTTGGCCATGAATCCCTAGAAACATAGATGTAGACTTCCCAATGCCTTCTTCTTTCCATTCCGATTGAAAGAAACACGATATACCTTTGAAGGAGACAAGAGATTAAGAGGAACAAGAGTTGAAATCACAGAAATGACAAAAGATCGTGCCTTTTTTTTTTCATATCTATACACTGGTCATCCCTTCTTGGGTTTTCTCATCTCTTCTCACGATTCCCCTGAGCCAGCAACTACACTTCTTTTGTTATAACCTAGATTAGAAGCCTTCGTTTGGTCCTCCATTGGGGAATGGGACACCTTGTTCCTATGGGCCTTTAGGATATTTTGTTTGTCTCTTTTTTAAACGGCTATCTACCTGTTCCCTATAAAAAAATAAGAATAAACAAACAGCATGGGCATAATTTCTATAATTAGAGAGAGAAAGAATGGAAGAATGTCATCCATATACATAATACTTATAAATACGTGGCCATGAAAATGGGAAAGTGAGGGTTTGAATCATATTTTTTGAAGATGCTATTTCTTTGGGGAGATTTGGGCAGATTCTTAAAGGTCTTTGGTTTCCAGTGCTCATTTCCCCCTTTTCAATAATTCAATTGTTGCATCATGTTAATGGAATTAAATATGACACCCCACCCCTTTTGAGACAGAGCGTTTCCTTTGACCAAGCTAGTTTTACAGTCTTTTGGTACATTTGACCTAAAAGGAATAGGAGGATCCCTTTCCTCTAATTATTATTTGTTGCATTTGTTTTACTTTGAAGCTTTTTTGTTTTATGATGGCCTTTGTTTTTAGTATGACCTTCTTGTACTTTCTTTTTTCCTTCCTGAATGCAGTTTTAAAGCCAAAAAAGAGTATTCATTATCTTATTAAATCTTTTCTTTTTCTAAAAAAAGCACAGAGATGTCGATGGCCATGCAATTATGAGTTTAAGTGAGCCCAATAAACCAGTCCATTTGTTTCCATTGAGATTCTTTATTTTTCTCTAATATTTGCTATATCCACGTGTTTGAACATACGGTGTATGTCTCTATGATCACAGAATGTTGAAGATTTAAAACTTTTTAAGCATCTAACTGAGCATTGGATGCCTACCATGTGTTAACTTAGTCATGTTACTCAAGGCTCAATTGAATTATTCATCTGCAAAATGTTTTGGAGGATCCATTAGTTAAGTACATCAAAGTTGGGTCCAGTTTGTGGAGTCGATAGTTGAGTATTTTTTACTTGTCAAACTTGGTTATGTGAACCAATCTGCTGAATCATACAGCTCTTTGTGAACAGAAGAAAATTGGAGTGCCCACACTTTTTCCGGAATCACATGGTTTTTATACAATAAATCTTGATTGGAAGCCTTTTTTCGTATTAGGTGATTGTGGCAGGGGTTGCTTATACCTCCCACCCATAGGCTGCCTTTTGATCTATTTTTTTGTGAATATATGGCCTATTCAAAAAAAAAAAAATTGAAGCTACAGTGCCTAATTGCCATCATGTTCTGAAGGTTGATTAGTTGCCTTCCCCCATGACTGGATGAAGGAAAGAACTTTTGATTGATTGATCCACAATTTGACTTTTTCAGAATATGCGAATTAATGCCCTTCCCATTATCCTTCTGCATCCAATATTGTGCTTTTAA